>NC_061107.1:110619582-110656539 GCF_015104395.2 Macrobrachium nipponense
GAGTTCGTGTCAAAGGTTTCCATCTTTTCACTCGAAGACTTGACTATCATCCAGTGATGTGCGTTAAATACTAATATTGTAGGAATAATATTGTAGATCACAATACAATTTTCGTAAATAGAAATTAACAAAAGTAGAAGAGTTAGCCATAATCTTCCTGTTTTCTACGAGTTTAACGTAATCATAAAGAATTGACTATAATAAGGGGGGGGGGATAAAGACAATGTTACGAGTTGCCAAGTCATATTGGTACAAAGGTGAGCGAGTAAAAGTGTGTATAGATTTCTACCCAAAATGGAGGTGATTATGTTCTTTTTAATTTTTTAATGTCTTTTATATACTAAGAGTTCGTCAGCCAAAGGTTTCCTGTGGTCTTTTCTTCAACTCAAGGAGACGTAATTTCTCTCTTTCAGGGGCTGGCCATTACGTTCGTCAGCGAAGAAGGCGATGCAAAGACACTAAACGAGGTCCAGGAGAGATTCGACGTGAACATCACAGAGTTACCGGACGAGATCGACCTGTCGTCTTACATTGAGGGCCGTTAATTAAGGTATATATATATAGGCTGTTGCCTGTACTTTGCTTGTTGTTCAGCTCTGTGCTGCAAACTTTTCTGCAATCATCTTTCCACCACGATTTGTTGCATTTTTCTTTTTCTGCAACTCGCTGCATTTATATTCAGTTTAAAAAATATATAAACTACTTTTGTTAGTCATGCAATAGATAAATAATTGATAAATAATTTTCAGAATTTCTACTTGGTCGTACTTCAGAAAAAAATTGACAAAAGAGTAATTTAGGTAAAAATTAGTATGTGGTTTAACAACCTTCTTTGGTTGGTGGAAAGTATTTTTTTGCATGATTGTTACAGCTGGGTTGGTTAAAATGAGTATAATTTTGACAACTGTCATGTTAAAAAAAAAAAAAAAGATATTTTTCACTTCAAAAATACAGAAAGGATCAGTTATTAGTTCGGCAAATGAATGAACTGAATACAAATTAAGAAAAGGTTGACAATTGACTTTTACTTTGTTAGTTGTAAATGATATTTTAACAGATCCACGTTCTCAATTTTAGTGTTATTTCTAGATAGGAGCCTTAATGTTAATTGGTTGGGTCTAGCATACTAATAATATTCTTCTTTCAGGACGTCTGTCTGCTGTGGCTGCATTTTGTGTGGAAGTCTGTGAGTGGATGGATAAAAGAGAGAGGGGAGTGACCAGTCTCCCGATCCCCCAGTACCTACTAAGTGACCAACCCCCCGTCACAACGTATATTTAGGAGTGTAAGAAAATAAGAAAGAAAAACCCTTCCCCTCCCCCATGTGTATTTTATTTATATATATTTTTGGATAAGAATCATTGAGTCCCCCAAAATGAGAGATTTCGATGTTGTACCAAAGTTTAGTAATTATCTGATTTATCTTGATATACTTCTTCAAGCTTCTCAGAAAAGAAAGTGGAATATTTTTTTAAGTTTATTTTCTATTTTTTGTCTGAACAAATTCGTCGTGTTTTTGCTTTTGATTTTTGTTGTCCATTTCTGAGGTAGCGGGAAAAAATAAATCTTCCCTCCCGCTGGTGTGATGTTACCGTTCCATGGTTCCCGATTCGTGAACAGCTAAATTTTCACGACCTTTTTGCTAAAAAGATTAAAAAAGTACAATTCTCTATGTTTTAGGATAAGTTTGTAGGAATAATATTATTAATGTACTTTGTGTGTATTTTATATCCAGTTAAAATCCTCTAGGTGTATAATTACTGTATAATAAGACTCCTAATAGAAGGATTTTGGCCTAATATTTTGTGGCAATTATGAGTTGCTTTGGAAATTGTCCTGCCCCTTTTAACTTTCATGGGACCCTCCCAGTGTAAGTACTATATGCTCAAAAACCACACTTGCCCCATTGGTGCATATTGATGTACTTCCACAAATCTATGGTTTAATTACCTCGGTAATGGTATGCTACAAGTGCTAATAATCGTAGTAGTATTAACTACTCTAGTTATCGTTAAAGATGACATAAACCATCGACCCGAGTTTATAAATCTGGTTAGGATATTAATGCACAAACAAAGATTAAAATTCATAGGCCTCTAGTATGAAGTTGGTAATCCTATCAAAGTGAGTTTTAGCTCCTGGCGTGATTGGTATGGTGTTTTCGTCCCACGCCTCTGTGGTCGCGGTTAAGTTCTCTGCCATTTCATTGACATTTCTGGCGATAGAAGTTTATTCTCGACCTGATAAGCCCTCTTGATTTGAGACTGCCTTGACGGAGTTACGCATTTTTTCCAAACCTATGGTTGAAAATGCGTAGCGGGCAAGAGGGCTTTCGAACTGGGAGAATTATCTCCTAGTTTGAATCTAAATGTCTCAATTTTCTCTTACTTGATCATCTCCAATCTCTTACTTTCTTTCGCTCTGTTACTCCCCCTAGCTGTCCTCCTTCTCTTCACTAAAACCCTCGTGTAGGTTGGGAAGGAGCTGGGTCTCTGAACTTAGGCTTTACCTTGATCCAAATGGCAGGGACTATAGCGGTTTGGTCCGCCGCTCGATTATGTTTAGACCTTGAGGATATTGATGTGATTCCACATCAATATTTATTAGGGCGGGACTACATGTGGGGACTTGCCTACGGAATCCGGGGAGGTATAGTCTCCACGGTAGGACTCTCGGCAATTTATCCGGATTGCCCTCTAAAATAACATGAGTGGGGATGATTGCATACCAGCTATGCCCTCGGTCCTATCAAGCGGGTTCTGCTTACACTTGAGCCAATCATGTTATGTTAGAGCCCATCCCTTCGGGGTAGGGTAGGGAGTGGACATATGGGAATTGGTCTCTGCTGTGTGTCTTTGGTGAGGGAAGTCTTTGAGAGGAGGCCCAGTTTTTACCATGGCTTGCAGTTGGTTTCTCTGTAATTTCAAAAAAAAATAAAAACGAAAAAGGAATATGAACTCTGGAACTCAGTCCCCCGGAAAATGTGACCCATGACACTAGAGACGAACTTCGGCTTGTTTAAATAAGGAAAGCTCTGTTGACAACCTCGGCAATAAAAAGGATTCCTCCAACAATACTTCTCTGACCAATGTTTGTTAAAGACAATTTATCGGCACTGGTGGAAAATAATTCTAGTAGTAACAGTAATACTTTACTCTCTGGTTCTGGCTCATTACCAGATACAACAAAAAATCTGAAAATTCTCCACTTAAAAAACATACCAATTGGTTGTAGCTATGACATAATTCATGAAGCCTTCTGTAGATTTGCAATCAAAGAAATTTTATGGAGCTTAATGGTAGTAAACGGATTTTGGGAAGCTTGGGTATCATTTTCAAGTTTTGAGATTGCTTTAGAAGCAAATAAAAATTTAGAGAGCATAAGAATTGACAATTGTTTGATTTCTGGGGCTCTAGTGATAAAGCACCAAGACACCTAGAGGTATATAAACCAGAAGAATGGTTGGAAAAAGAAATAGAGCATGGACTTCCAGAAGTAAGAACCCCCAAGCCCCCAACATGGATAATTGCAACTGGGAAGATAGAAAATTATAAACTATTATAAGATGAGTAAATTTATACAAAAAAAAAAAAGTTGGTTTAATTAAAAGTAAGGATATTAGTAGATACGGTAAGCAATCTGTTTTGATTAATGCAAAATCAGCTACTCAAGCTCACATGCTTTGTGGCATGAAGATTGCAGAAATTGATCCTATTAAGGATATTAAACCACATATGAGCTTCAGCTATGGTAGAGGATAGTTTTTGATAAAGATCTATATGAATTTTCAGAACCAGAAATTCTGGACATGTGCCTGATAATGTTTGGAAAGTAAGTAAGATCCCTCAAACAAGCATGGTAGTTTTAACATTGAAACCCCTGTCATACCAGATCATATAATTATTGAGAATGAAAAAGTACGTGTTCGAGAATATAAACCTAGGCCTTTACAATGCTTTAATTGTTTCAAGTACGGTCACCTTCCCGGTACTGCAATAGTACGAAGATCTGTATTAACTGTTCTTCGTTAGAACATGGCCAATGCAACAGAGATACAACCTGTGCAAACTGTAAAGATCATCATAAAATCAAATGATAAAATTTGTAGAGAATACAAGAAAGAAGAAGCTGCCATCTTGAAAGCAAATGCTGAAACATATTAGTGTAGGTTATGCAAAGCATTTACTCGATCGACAACTAATTTTGCTCAAGCGGTTAAGATGCCACCAAAGATTATAATCCACTACCCCTACTACCACAGGGGGACCAGTGGGTAGCACCTGGCCCGTCAGGTGCATTTCCCTTAGTGGTAGTAGCCCAGCCATCTGGGTCAAGTGCTCAGCTTATAAAAGCCAGAGCACAAACCTCCAGAGAGGTCAAGATGGTTTCCACCACACCAAAAGTAGTGTCACTGATAGGAGCACCTCTCCATAGGAGGTAGTAGCCCAGCCTTCTGGGCAAGTGCTCGAACTGTTGAAGTTCTAGCACAATCCTCCAAGGAAGCCAATGTGGCTTCCACCACCTCAAATGTATTGTCTCAGGCAGAATCTTCTACCTGATTTGATGGAGCATTAGAAAACAAGATCTTCCAAAGAGGAAAAGGTCCCCATCCTCCTCACCTTCATCCAAATCAGGTAAGTGCCCTACTGCTCATGATCCCAAGGTTGACTTGTATAAAGATCACAGAAAGAAAGAAAAGAAGAGCGGTGGCCTAGTAAAGCCTTCCATCTCCAGGCCTTCACATGGCTTCATCTGAAAATCCCAAAAAAAGACAAATGAGACAAAGAAAAAAATAATAACAAAAGATAATGTCTATTACAGTGGAATGCAGAGGTCTAAGTACTAGCATTGAGCAAATAAAAACTTTAACCAGGGACTTGGACACGAAGATAATTTGTCTACAGGAAACCAAGATCAGTGACAAACCATTTAATCCTGGACTCAATTATCATTTTTGTAGATCCCCTCCTTTGCAAGGTGCAAGAGCTCAAGGTGGTACAGGCTTTATTATTCACAAATCTGTCAAAATTTGAAACAATCCCACTCAATACACCACTACAGGCATGCGCAGTTAGAACTCATATCGGAAAAAAAATTACTTTATGCTCGCTATATATTGAACCATCTTTAGAACTTTTCCTCTTAGATCATGCTGGGAATCCAAGAAGGCTTATTAGCCTTTCTGACCTCCAAGACCTGATCAATCAGCTTCCTGCCCCTTTTATTTGATGGGTGATTTTAATGCAAAGCATACTTTATGGGGTGGAAATGTATGCGATAGATGGGGGTAATCTTGTTGAAGAATTAATCGACAACAATGATGTAATACTAATGAATGATGGTTCTCCAACTAGGTATGATGTATTCCACAACTCTACATCAGCCATTGATTTGTCAATCTGTTCCTCATCCATTCGATTGGACTACTTGGTCAGTAAATGAACACCTACATGGCAGTGACCATTGGCAATAATGTTAAAATATGTCCATAATCTTCCTTCTCAGTGTCCACCAAAATGGAAGATAGACGAGCAGACTGGGCAGCTTATGAAAAGTGTTCACACACTGATAAAGAGTATGATGAATTTACATCTCCAGTGCAATGCCTATCAACATCTTGAAAATATTATTGATGATAATGCTAGCAAGTTTATACCTAAAACATGCGGTTTACCTCATCGCCCTGTAGTTCCTTGGTGGAGTAAAGAATGTCCAACGCAAGAAAAGTGACCCGAACTTGCTTCAGAAGATACTTGAGAACAAACTATGTAGCAGATAGAAGAGCTTAGTAACGTCAGAGCCTGTGCCAAACAAAAAGAACTTTTAAAAAAAAAAAGCAAAGAGAGCATCTTGGAAGAAATATATATCTAATATTAATACCAAAACTCCTTCAAAGGAAATATGGGACAAGATTAGAAAACTTCAAGGCAAATTCGTCCCTAAGCCTCTACCAATATTAAGGGAAAATAATAGATATATATCTGACCCCAAAGATGTAGCAGAGGTTCTTGCAAAGCACTTTGCCCATGTATCAAGTGCTGACAACTATTCCCCAGCATTTCAACAAATTAGAGCATCAACATCTGTTGTTCCTCCTGCCTGCTTCTTCAAATACTGAAGCTTTAACCTGCCTTTTTAGTATGGAGGAGATGCAAAATGCTATCTCTAGCTCTTCTTTAACTGCCCCAGGTGAGGATGGCATCCGGTATGAAATGATATCACATCTTCCAGTGGATACCAAGGAATTTTTATTAGAAACCTTTAATGGACTATGGGGCTTCCCATACATCTCTGATTCCTGGCATACATCAATTGTAATTTCCAGGCCACAAGTCTGGTAAAGACCCAGAACTGCCATCTAGTTATAGGCCCATATCCTTGACCAGTGCATATGCAAATTATTTGAGAGAATGATCAACAACAGACTTGTGTGGTATCTAGAATCAAAATCTTTTATCTAACAGGCAGTTTGGTTTTAGGAAGAACCGAAGTACTCTAGACCCTTTGCTGATGTTATCAAGGGAAATTTCAAATGCCTTTTTCTAACTAAAACCACCATGGTGGTGGGTGTCTTTTTTTGACCTCGAAAAAAGCATATGACACGACCTGGAGGGGTGGTATTTTAAAGCAATTGGCCTCGTGGGGTATAGGAGGACATATGTTCTCTTTTATTGAAGAATTTTTATCAAACCGCTCAATTAAAGTGAGAGTAGGGTCAGAACTATCTTCATCCTACATGCAAGAAGAAGGTGTCCCCCAAGGCAGCGTATTGAGTGTGACCTTATTTGCTGTTGCTATTAATAGTCTCATGAGTCACATACCTCCTGGCATACAAGGATCACTATTTGTCGATGACTTTGCAATTTACTGTAGTGGATCATCTGCACTACAAGCATGCCAAAATCTTCAAATTGCAATAAATGCTGCATCCGCATGGGCAAATTCTCGTGGATTCATGTTTTCACCTCAGAAGACCAAAGCCATTCGCTTTACTCGTACTCGTAAAAGGGAAGAGATCCCCACCCTTTTCTTAAATGATTGTATTTTGCCTTATGAGGATAATATCAAGTTTCTTTGGAGTCATTTTCGACAAGAAAATGACATTTGGTCCCCATATAAATGACCTCATCTATCAGGGTTAAGAAGTCACTGAACATTCTGAAAGTTGTATCGCATTTTGATTGGGGTGCTGATAGAACAACTTTGCTTAGAATTTATACATCTTTGTGTCTGAGCAAGTTAGACTATGCATGCCAAATATATGGGTCAGCTGCAAAGACTTTACTGGAAAACTTGATATTGTTCACAATGCTGGGCTTCGCATCTGCACAGGTGCTTACAGAACATCTCCATTGACAGTCTCTATGTGGATTCTGGCATACCTCCCCTTTCCATTCGCAGAGAGAGTTGAGTTTGAGGTATTTAGCTAGGTCCCTTGCGGTGAGAAACAATCCTAACTATAAATATGTTAGGGCGCCTTTAGAATCGGGCTCCTAACAGATCCAGAGTGCCCAAGCCTTTGGAAGTACAGCTGAAAAATGATGCTAGAGAAGTAGGCTTGTTAACAGCACAGATAGCAGAGGTGGGATATCCCAAGTCTCCCCCTTGGTGTAATCCACCTGTTGTAAATGTATATTTTACGGCAGGAGGGAAAAATACCTTACCTAGTAGGGTAATGAAAAGTGAGTTTTTAAATCATGCTGCTCAACATCATGGGAAACATGTTTTTACAGATGGCTCCAAATCGGCTGCAGGAGTTGGAAGTGCAGCTGTGGTGGGGGATACTGTTATTAGAAGGAAACTCCCATCCTCTTGTTCAATATTTACTGCTGAGCTGTACGCAATAATTCTCGCAGTCCAACATATTTTTAAAAATGGCCACCAAAATAGTTTTTATACAATTTAATACGGATTCCAATAGTGTTTTACTCTCATTAAAACAAATTATGCCAGGCCATCATCTAGTACAAGAGGTGCAGGACTGGTTAGTACTTCTGCAATCTAGGAAGAGTATCAGTGTTCACTTCTGTTGGGTCCCTGCCCATGTTGGGGTGGATGGAAATGAACAAGTAGATAAGGCAGCAAAGGAAGCTTCAGGGCTAAGTAATCCATCCCCCATTTAGTATTCCTTACAAAGATCTTAAAAGTGAGATTCATCTTTACTGTAAAAATAAGTGGCAGGCTCGATGGTCTGAACTGACCACCAATACAAAATGAAACACATCCACCCATTGGTGGATAAATGGTCATCTTGTAATGCTACAAGTAGGAGGGATACCATTATTTTAACTAGGCTGCGTATTGGCCATACACATGCAACGCACAATTATTTAATGAAGAGTGGGGAAGGGAGACAGGCCCCTCACTGTAATACCTGTCAAGTGACAATGGATGTTAAGCATATTTTAGTTGATTGTCCTGTTTTTAATCTTCAGAGGAGGACACATTTACTCCAGGACAAACCTTGAGAGATATACTGGGGGGAAAAACTGTAATACCCTGAACTTGAGAAAATTTATACAAAGTATTGGGTTATATTACGAGCTATAATTGATTTTATTAATTTATTTATTTATTTTACCCTTTTAATCCTTATTTATTTCACATCTAGATTTATTGTATGAAAGTGTTGCGATTGATATTAAAGGTTAAAATGGTACTAAATGGTGTGAGTATACAGATATTATGATTGAATGAATTTTTGTTATATAGCGCTGAATGGCCTTTGATGCCCCAGTGCTTGGCTTAATGCCTAAATCCTATATTCAATTCAATTCGAACCTGATAAGGAAGCAAGTTGGTCCCGTTGCTGAATAATCAATGGTTCCAGACAACCTAAAAACCATATGATATTAATGGTCGCTGCTAATTTTCCTCTACGTTCGGTATCGCCATGTAATTTTATTTTGCTACACTTGACGAAATAGTCCCTGGTTTTATTATAACCATATCTTTACCAGTAGATCAGTTGCTTCATTATAACCATATCTTTACCAGTAGATCATTTGTTCTTCATATCTTTAGAAGCATTGCGTAACTAATAATAGTATAAATTAGGAATTTAACGAGATTCTGGACAGTGTTCAGTCTTGAAGCAGATTATTACATTCATATATATATATATATATTTTATGACTACCACTGCAATGCGTTTCTTACATTCTTTGCGTTCCCGTTAAGTTGCAAACTCCATAAATCCTTCGATATTCATAAGTAGTTTATTCTGTTTTCTTTATTAAGATTTGTCACTAGGTAATATGCTGTATATTAAAAAGTTTGCTGAAGCAATAATTATGATACTTTTTTTTTTTTTTTTTCTGTCCAGCGGCCTGTGGTGTTATCACATGGTAACACTGCTTACCGGGCTTTAAATAGTTACGCTGTGTGTAAATTTTAAGGAAAAAAAGAAAGGATATTTGGGTGTTCATTTGCAACTGAAAAGTTTTAATAATTTACCGTATGCTAATTACACCGTTAATATTCGAAATAGGATATAGTTATTGTTGAATGTGACTTATCTAAAGCCCCGGACGCAGTGTTACCATACACAAACACCGCAGTGGGTAAGAAAAACTAGTTATACTATATAACATGAGTCTAGGCGCGTGGCAAATGGCCACAAAATTCTATAAATCAAATTCTAGGCTTAAAATCAGTCTTAAGCATTGTAAACTTGACAAAAACGATATGAAACATATAGGTATATGCCACCTTTTATCATCCGGATATTTTTGAAATGAGATATTTCAAGAGAATGGACAAAGCATATTATGCATGATTTATGGTATACATATGGCAATCCTATAGGCCAAACGAATGCCCTATTCATGGTTATGAGTTTCATAATAAGGTCCTTTTTATCAATAAGCTACACTAATATATAAAAAATCCACGAGTATAAACACACCTTTTAGAACATACTTATTCGGTTATAATCAGTTGAATCACTTCAACTAATGCAGTTGCCTAATACATATTTGCAGATGTTTTCTCAAAATGATAACTAAAAACTCATTAAACATGACTATACTTTACAATAATGTAAGTCAAGTCTTCCACCCTAAGATTAATTCACAAGTTGACCATATACGACATCACGTTTGGGTTACGTCATCTGCTGTTGTCAAAATCGGTTTTTAACTGATATCGCGCGCGAAAAACACAAGACTAGTTGAAATGGTTAATTTTAAAAAAATACTAGTATTTTCAAAAAATATGTAATTGCAATAATTTGTTTTTTATTTATGGAAAAAAATAAAATTTTTTAAAAGCATAAATATGCGGACCTCGGCTCTGTATTCAGTGACTCCCCGTCGAATCTTCTCCGCAATATTGGTCGTTTCTCCGCGCGTTGCCAACACTGGATATCACACAGTGGAGTTTTTGCAATATCACTTCATCGTTATAGTGGTTAGAACTCTGGAGGAATGTTATTGTTATAAGTTGTTTATCGTAATCTTGAAAGTGCTAGCCAATATTTTATTTCTTTATTTAACAAGGGTAGACTGACCCTTAACGTTTTTAGTTCATATTGTTTAAACATTCAGTTAGATTTTTATTTAGTGTTTTTGACAAGAGGGTAAAAGAAACAAAAAAACTTCTCAACTACCCAACCCCTTGTTCGAAGCTTATTGTAAAGGACCGATGGTTTGTATTCGTATCGGAACAATAATACTACCTAATTTTCCTAATGTTTATGAGCAAACTACCAGACACATATTGCATAAAATGTAAGTCACTGGAAAGAAAATCTATCTTACTTTTTATTTGGACAAATGCAAGTTAAATTACATCACTTTTACAAAACTACATTCATCATAAAAACGTATAAAGAATGAGCGTTACTCAGCTTTACAATGAGACCAAAACCAGGGGTTCTGTCAGCAAAAATAAATTCGTAGATGTCAATAAAAAAAAAAAAAAGGCTTTGCGATCAGAAAAAGTAAGCTAGAACTCTCCCTCTTTCTCAGTGTTCCTTCAACACATTGATTGATAGCACTGACAAATGAATTGGTCTCAACTGAACAATCATTGCCTAAAAACATTTGAAATCGTCAGAACACCATTGAAATAGTAAAGTGATTCAGTGTTGCCTCTAAGAAACCAGTGTTATTAACCAATAATCTAAATAAAAAATAAATTTCTCATAAGTTTCCCATTTACGTCAAACGAAATTTCACTTACAAATGTTACTCATACAGAGCAAGTACTATATGGTTTTCTCCCGTATGAGTTCTCATGTGTGTTTTGAGATAATTTGATTGAGAAAATGATATTGTCATGATACAATAAAGTTTTGTACATTCTTACCTGGCAGATATATACTTAGCTATAGACTCCGTCGTTCCCGACAGAAATTCGAATTTCGCGGCACACTACAGGTAGGTGGTCAGGTGATCTACCGCCCTGCCGAGGTGGCAGGAATAGGAACCATTCTCTTCTTCAAATCAGATTTTCTCTTCCACCTGTCTCCTGAAGGGAGGCTGGGTAGGCCATTTAAATGTATATATCTGCCAGGTAAGTATGTACAAAACTTTATTGTATCATGACAATATAATTTTTGTACATTTAACTTCCCTGTCAGATATATACTTAGCAACTTCCCTGTCAGATATATACTTAGCTGATTGGCACCTTTGGCGGAGGGTAAGAGACAGCTAATTACTGAATAGACAGGAAAACAACATACGTTGTAAGTAACAATTATATAAGAAAACCTTGGTTCCTACCTGTGTCGGCGAAAGACTTCATGGCTACTGCCCAGGAGCTTACATCACCTCAAGAGCCTCAGCGAGGTAGTGACCTCATGCTAAGAGTTCTTGATGGTCTGTCAACGGGGTCTTATCCACTCACTCGACAGAACCTGAGGATCTTTGTCAATGGGGTCTTATCCACTTACATGACAAAACACCTTGCCAAATGGCATCATCAAGGAGCATAACACCGATCCCAATCACCTGATCCTAAAACTGGGGTTAGTACCAAGATTGAAAGGAGTTATCCCCCAGATCCTAAAACTGGGGTTAGTACCAAAATTGAAAGGAGTTATCCCCCAATATCCTTTCAAACAACCATAAAAACTCAAAATCAAACTTTTTTTTTTTTTTTTTTTTTTTTTTTTAGATTAAAAAACCTTAAATTTTAGATTAAAAAACATTAATTATTTAAGGATCAGTACCAGCTCCCTATCCCAGCACGGTATCCGCTGATACATAAGGTCCAAGAGAAAAGCACTTTTCATAAGTCACTCTGACGTCTTTTAAAGAAAGTAGTGGGGGGGGGAGGCAAATACGAGTTGCATCTCCAATATGTTGCTGCTAAGATGTCTTTCATTGACATATTCCTATTAAAGGCTAGGGAAGTCGCACCTGCACGTACTTCATGTGCTCTAACCCTAAGCAGCTTCAAGGCTTTCTCTTGGCATTTCATGTGAGCCTCCGTTATTACATTTCTAACGAAGAACGCTAATGCGTTCTTCAACATTGGTCTCTTCGGGTCCCTTACCGCCCACCACACCATAGACTGATTGCAACCCTGAAGTTGACTCTTCCTTTTAAGATAGAACTTCAGTGCTCTGACTGGACGAGACCTTTCTGGCTCTCTACCTACAAGAGGAGAGAGTCCTTTGACCTCAAAACTTCTGGGCCAAGGTTTAGAAGGGTTCTCATTTTTAGCCAGAAACAGAGGTTGGAAAGAAACAACCGCAGAATCTCCTTTAAAACCTACCCGAGAGTCCAATGCATGTATTTCACTGACCCTCTTGGCAGTCGCGGAGGGCCAAGAGAAAAATGCACTTCTCGAGAGGTCTCTAAAAGATGCTTTATTGGAGGTTCGAACTTATCTGAAGAGAGGAACTGGAGGACCACATCAAGATTCCAACTTGGTGAGAGAGGACTTAGTCTTTGTAGTTTCAAAGGATCGTATCAGATCATGTAGATCCTTGTTATCCTCTATGCTCAGGCCCCTGTTTCTGAATACAGCCGAGAGCATGCTCCTGTATCCTTTAATGGTCGAAACGGCTACGCATGATTCTTCTCGTAGGAAAAGAAGAAAATCAGCAATATCGGTCACAGAGGTATTGGATGAGGACAGCTTCTTCGACCTACACCATCTACGGAAAGACTTACCCTTCGATTGATAAACTCCCAGAGTAGAGATCTGCGGGCTCTGGCGATTGCACTCGCAGCTTTTCGAGAAAGCATCTCGCTCTGACAAGTCTTTCGATAGTCGAAAGGCAGTCAGGGAGAGAGAGGGTTGGGGAGGTTTTCCGTGAAACCACCTCTCCGAAGTGGGGTTGTTTTTTGAGCAGATCTGTCCTTTCGGGAAGAGATATGGGGAAGTCCACCGTCCATTCCAGTACCTCTGTGAACCAATCTCGAGCGGGCCAAAAGGGAGCGATGAGTGTTAGTCTTGTTCCCTTCGAGGAACGGAACTTCCTTAGCACTTCCCCCAGGATCTTGAATGGGGGAAAAGCGTAGGCATCTATGCCCGACCAGTCCATGAGAAGGGCATCTATTGCTATTGCTCTGGGATCTTACACTATGGAGCAAAAGTTTTCCATCCTTCTGGAGAGGAACGTGGCGAACAGGTCTATCTGAGGCTTCCCCCAGAGGGACCAGAGCTTTCGGGAGACTTCTGAGTGGAGGGTCCACTCTGTTGGAAGGACCTGGTTCTTCCTGCTGAGTCTGTCTGCTCTTAGATTCTTGGTTCCTTGAATAAACCTCGTCAGTAGCACAATGCCCCGTTCCTCTGCCCATATCAAGAGGTCTCTTGCTATCTTGTAGTATAGTGTGAACGAGTGAGTTCCCCCCTGTTTTCGGATGTAAGCCAAAGCCGTGGTATTGTCCGAGTTTACCTGGACTACCACGCCTCTGACCTCCGACTCGAAGTTCTTCAAGGCTAGATGAACAGCCATAAGTTCCTTCACGTTTATATGCCAGGACACCTGTTCTTTTGTCCAGGTGCCTGACACTTCCTTCTTTCCTAGTGTTGCTCCCCATCCCGTTTCCCGAGTGTCGGAAAACAAACACATGGAGAGGGTTCCGAATCGAGAGGGATATTCCTTCGTTCTTTCGAAGAGGGGTTAACCAACACTTCAGGTGTGACTTGATCTCTTGTTGGATGGGAAATGAATCCGAAAGATCCCCTTTCTTTCGGTTCCACATCCTTTGCAGGTAAAACTGCAGAGGTCTCAGAATGAGCCTCCCTAGGGAAACAACTGCTCCAGCGACGAAAGGGTGCCCAGAAGACTTAACCATTCCCTCGCTGGGCTTCGTTCTTTCCCTAAGAAGGTTGAGACTTTTTCCAAGCCTCGAGCAATTCTGTCTTGCGACGGAAACGCTCGAAAACCCCGAGAATCCATCTGAATCCCCAGATAGACAATATTCTGGCTGGGGATCATCTGAGACTTCTCGAGGTTCACGAGCAGTCCAAGAGATTGAACAAGATCCAAAGTCGTTTCCAAGTCCTCCAAACACTGTTGTTTTGTTTTGGCCCTTATTAGCCAGTCGTCCAAATAAAGGGATATGTTCACCCCCTCCAGATGAAGCCATCGTGCTACGTTCCTCATCAGGCTCGTGAACACTTGAGGAGCCGTAGACAGGCCAAAGCACAGAGCCCTGAATTGAAAAAACCTTCCCTGCATCATGAAACGTAGATATTTCCTCGATGGCGGATCAGAGGGCGTGAAAATATGCGTCTTGTAGATCCAAGGAGACCATCCAATCTCCTGGACGTAGAGCAGCAAGAACCGAGTTGGAAGTTTCCAAGGAGAACTTCTGTTTCTCCACGAATCTGTTCAATGTGCTCACATCCAGGACCGGTCTCCACCCTCCGAGGCTTTTGGTACGAGGAACAGTCGATTGTAAAAGCCCCGAGAGTGTGGGTCCTGTACTAATTCTATGGCCTCCTTCTCCAACTTTTGTTCTACTAGCTGAAGCAGGGTCTTCCTTTTGACAGGGTCTGCGTACGACGTTTTTTCCTGTCCTGGCTGTCTGCCTTGTCCAGGTTGTCCGTATCTGGCGCTTGGCGTCTGGTCGTAGCTGTCTGCACACTATAATTCTGCCTGTCCGGGTCTGGTGTCTGGTTGGCGCCGTCCGTGTAGGACACTTTTTCCTATCCACGTCGTCCACTCGGCGCCTGGCTGGATCTGTCCGACTCAGACACTCGTTGTCACTGTCCGTATCTGACGTCCCAAGTCTATGAGTTTCCGTCCGTTCTTCCGTTATTGTCTCTGTTCTTGGACGAGGAGTATAGGAGAGGAGCCTGGAGTCTGGAACGCCCACCGGACGAGATCTCTTAACAGGAAGAAAAGTCTTTTCTCCTGGGAGGGTCTTTTCTTAATACTCCTACTAATGAAGATATCTGCTCCTGCATTTTAAGTAGGATATCTGTCGCTGTTTGTTCCTTTTCCTTATCAGGAATAGGAGAATGCGCCCTGGAAGGCGTAGGAGATCGTGATCTTAGAGCAGAATTCCATGTCCTCTTGGCTCTTTTCCTCTCGCAGGGAGAATCCTCTGGGAAACGTTCCCCGGGCTCGAGTCCAGCGTAGGCGCTTTCCAACTCCTCCTGCGGGGAGACGAATCGGATGACGAAAAGTACTCTTTTACGATGCCTTTCCAATGGCGATCCTTGGCAGTCTGGGATGCTACAGATTCTGCCGAGGGGACGCCTGATTGGTGGGGATTCTCCATAACCTCCGTACGGCTGTCGACATTCCTTCTCCTCTGGGCCTGGGAGCTTGGAAGAGGTCTAGGCCTGGGAGCGAGACAGAGCCGATCAGACGCACCCTCCACTACACTGGGGACACTTACGTCACTTTCCACAGTCTTACCTTGAAGAGCTTGCATTTTAAGCTCCATCCTTCTTAATGCGGTCTTCAGATTTGCAATCTCCGTAGCAGAATTTGCATTATCTGCTATGGGAGAGGGTGATACTGCATGTGAGGAAGCAATTAATTGGAGGTTAGTTATACTAACTGGCTTGTTAGAGCAAGATCTACTCAGACTTCTAGAGGCAGCTTTTCTAACCCTACCTATCTCTAGTTTCCTTAAGTAGGAATCTAGAGTCTTCCATTCTTCCTCATTCATATTCACGCATTCATTACAAGTGTTATTTCTAGAGCATTCATACCCCCTACACCTCTTGCATACATTGTGAGGATCTAGCGACACTTTCAGTAGTCTCCCCAAACAACCCTCATTCACACATCTTCTAACTTCGCAGCTAGAGTCAGACATTTTGAGCACAATCCGAAACAAAATCCAAAAAACAGTCCACAAAAGCGTATGCCAAACCACAGATCCAAAATACGTCATCAAAAAGACAGTCCAGAAGATCAACGGCGATGAAAATACAAAAATCAAGTCAGGAGGTACCAACAACGATGTTGTAGGCACCGGCGACAGAGAAAATCTGATTTGAAGAAGGGAATGGTTCCTATTCCTGCCACCCAGCGGCAGGGCGGTAGATCACCTGACCTACCTGTAGCGTGTGCCGTGAAATTCGAATTTCTGTCGGGAACGACGGAGTCTATAGCTAAGTATATATCTGACAGGGAAGTTAAATGTACAAAAAACTTTTTTGACATACAGAGCAGGTATGTGGTTTCTCTCAGGTATGAGTTTTCATGTGTCTTTTGAGATGACTTGAGTCAGAAAAACTTTTTTGACATACAGAGCAAGTATATGGTTTCTCTCCCGTATGAGTTCTCATATGTTTTGTGAGAGTACTTGAAACAGAAAAACTTTCTTGACATACAGAGCAAGTATATGGTTTCTCTCCTGTATGAGTTTTCATGTGATATATGAGATGACTTGAAACAGAAAAACTTCTTGGACATATAGAGCAAGTATATGGTTTCTCTCCTGTATGAGTTCTCATGTGACATTTGAGATTACTTGAATTAGAAAAACTTTTTTGACATACAGAGCAAGTATACGGTTTCTCTCCAGTATGAGTTCTCATGTGATATTTGAGAGCACTTGAATCAGAAAAACTTCTTTGACATACAGAGCAAGTATACGGTTTCTCTCCTGTATGAGTTTTCATGTGTCTTTTGAGATTACTTGGTTGAGAAAAACTACTTTGACATGTAGAGCAAGTAAACGGTTTCTCTCCCGTATGAGTTCTCATGTGTTTTGTGAGAGTACTTGAAACAGAAAAATGTTTTTGACATACAGAGCAAGTATATGGTTTCTTTACAGTATGAGTTTTCATGTGATTTTTTAAACAAGATAATTGAGTAAAATTTCTTTGACATACAGGGCAAGTATATGGTTTCTCTCCTGTATGAGTTCTCATGTGACATTTGAGATTCCTTGAATCAGAAAAACTTCTTTGACATACAGAGCAAGTAGTATATGGTTTCTCTCCAGTATGGGTTCCTATGTGACGTTTGAGAGTACTAGAACCAGAAAAACTTTTTTGACATACAGAGCAATTATATGGTTTCTCTCCCGTATGAGTTCTCATGTGTTTTGTGAGAGCACTTGGGTAAGAAAAACTTTTTTGACATACAGAGCAATTATATGGTTTCTCTCTCGTATGAGTTCTCATGTGTTTTGTGAGATTACTTGTAGCAGAAAAACTTTTTTGACATACAGAGCAAGTATATGGTTTCTCCCCCGTATGAGTTCTCATGTGACATTTGAGAGTAATTAATTCAGAAAAACTTTTTTGACATACAGAGCAAGTATATGGTTTCTCTCCCGTATGAGTTCTCATGTGAATTTTGAGAGTACTTGAACCAGAAAAACTTTTTTGACATAAAGAGCAAGTATATGGTTTCTCTCCCGTATGAGTTCTCATGTGATATATGAAACCACTTGAACCACAAAAACATCTTTGACATACAGAGCAAGTATATGGTTTCTCTCCCATATGAGTTCTTATGTGGGATTTCAGCACAAGCCAATGCATGTCCTTTGGCATTCAGTACAAGTGAATCGCTTCCTTGCTGTGTTGCTTCTACCCAAATGTCTATTTTCTTCTCCAATACAGATCTTTTCCTTTCCACTCTCATCATCACAGCTTGGAGAGCTGTCCTTTTCACACTTAATAGTAGATTGGGTTGAACAGTTCACATCAAAATCACCATAGTAAAAAAATTCAGGTTCTGCCTTGACTTCTAAGAATGAGTCTGCAAACGAAGAGTTGTCATCTGTGTTTTCAATTGGACCCTCCTCCAGATCCTCCTTCTCATCTTTGAGTAGCAGCAATGATGATGATTCTTCAGCTTCCATTTCCAGGATGTTCTATGAACAATACTCAGTCCTAGTGAGGATCCGAAGGAAGTTTCCTATGTTTCGAAGAATCTGAAATAAAACAAACAATCTGAGATCAACAAGTTCTGAACAGCACCATTCATAACAACTCTTAAAGTAAGCATCCTTAGGGAAAACAAAAATCACAATGCAATGTAACCAGAACCAAGGTTTTATTCAGTAAACAATTCCACTACAGTAGTACACTGCAAATAAAACAAACACGTTGTCGAACACAGACATAAACATAAATAAACACTTGTGTTAACTAAGAAGGTACATAAATCACACTCCTTATGAAAGACAGTATAACCAAGAATATACACAAAACATATAACATACAAAGGGACAACATAAGTAACATATACAAAGAAACAAGCAACGTACCATAATCTGGCGAGTCTACAGCTGTAATGCGAGACACGTCAGCAAGGAACCACGAAAGCAAACAAAAGCTATAGAGACCACTAATATGAAACAGGTTTATTTTTACCACAGCAATGATCATCTGGACACAAAATATCTCAAAAGAAATAAAACATCATAAGCAACAAATTTAGTCAGGACAAAGTTGTTGACAATTCAACAACTGGCTCTGAGTTATGCCGGATTTTCACCTACGATAAACATTAGGAAAGGGTCTCTGTCATAACTTGGGGACTGCCTGTGTCTCGTATATCAGACGAAGGTTCATACCCTCATAGGAACAAATGATTTTGTTTTTTCATTCTGATGACAAGAGAGCTATGCCTAAACAGTTAGAAAGTTCATAACCTCAAGAGTTAAACTTGAAACCATACATGAACGACATTACTCATAAACGTACTAATAATCTTTTGAATACTCACAGCAAAATAAAATGAACGACGGTCCTCACAAGTTCCCAACAAGACCAAGGAATAGAGTTCCTTTTTGATAATTATGTACTGTAACTTAAATTTCCCAGGACTTCTCACTCACCAAGTCTGCAGTTGGTGCTTTGCGAATTATCTGCAAGATAGAGAAAGTCATTATTATGAATACACAGGAAGTGTATTGGGTTTACATTAGTACACAGGTATATTAATGTTTTCCTCAGACCCCCACGAATAGTTAGAATCCTCGAATTAGTTGGAACCCCTACAGATACGCTGAAACAGCCTATTTTGTTAGTTAAAACTCAAGAAAAACCACTAAACGGCAAACTTCGTGTCCACATGGGTCCTGAAGTGTGGCGGCGCATCCCGGATGCTCACAGTTGGTGGTCTGTAAGTGGAAAGACACATGAGTATCTTAAAGAATATCACTTACAGGCTAAAGGACAGAACTCCGTTGCATGCCGGAGCTCGGAAAAAAATTTGGGGCGGGATAGCCCCTCCCTTAATCGCCTGAATAGGCTATAAACCCCGGAGGTATCCGGTGAAACATGAAGGGAGGGGGAATGGTTTAAGGTACTTAGATAAACTTAATAGTTTTAACATAATAGATCTTAAACCTAAAGCTCGAACGTACCGGACTAAGTCCAGTGCGTGGCGGAGTGTATAACTCAGTGAAACGGAGAGGTTAGAAGGGACCGACTGTATGTTCCGGTCCACCCCGTGGGGCTAGACTAGCACCTTTCCGCTGGATGCCAGGTCTCCGGTGGTAAAGGAGCCCTAGTAAGGTGGGAAAGAGCAAGGGGCATACAGACTCGGGCTAGTAACGGAGCGACGGAGTAGTAATGGAGGGGGGGAAAGACCAGCCCCCCCCCCTCGCCTTCCATCCGAACCGGACCGAGAAGCCGGAGAGGTCGAGTCCAGTCTGGGGTCTGTCCCGTCCCTCTACCCCCTCCGCCTGGGGGGAGAGAGGGAGCAGGCTCGGGTATGCGGAGCGAGCATGGGCAGGCCTAGCCACCCCCCCCGACCCTATGGAAGAGCGGGAGGGGGGCAAGGTGACTGGACAGGCGTCTGGCTGCCTCGTGATCACATAGTGACCACGGGGCGATAAGAACAACAACTAAGCCTAGAACATAACCAACTGATCAGAGAGATGCTATCGGGAAGCAACCGAGCTGAAAAGCGGTAACGTAAAGGCCCAATGGGCCATGACCTAGGCTAAGCGAGCCAGACGCCGAACTAAGCCTAACACAATCACATAAATATACAATATGAATAACAAAATGAAACGAAGAAAACAAAATAGGTAGGAGAAAAAAATCCAGGACTGAGTGTACGACATAACCCGAAGTGGCAAGTCTTACCACTTCAAACGGCTAGCCGAGGCCGATACTAAGAGCCGTGGCTAGGGTATGGATTGGAAGGAAAGCCTACATAAGGTACAAAAGACATGCATGCATGACAACAAAACCGTGGTAGGACCTTAACCCCTAAACAAAGCTGGATAAGAAAAAATAGAGCGTTACAAAAAGCCAGGGGAAGTTCTGGGGTATTGGGGACCCGACCCAAACGGAACCCACCACGAGGCTCAGAACCCATGCTGCCATGCTTTCCGACCTAGAGACCGTAATCTTTATACCTAAAAAACGGCAAATACGTGCTCAGGGCGGAAAAAACCCAATTAGCAATACAACATTGAGTACTTAACTTTAGCTGCTGCGGATGGCTGGCACGCTCCATGGTAATAAAATCCAAAGGGAAAAGGGCAGGCAAAAAAAAACAAAACACGAGAAGAAAAATTGCACGTGATGTATTCGTGTAGCGCTAACTGAAAAGGATGGCCACCAGAGGTCGCAGCAGTCGGAGCATGGGATGGGGTAAGTAGTAGTAGGTGCCTGCCCACTCTGTGGGTCGGCTCTCCTCTTGGGGGGTTTTGTAGGTGGGAGAATTCTATTGGCAATTTTGGCTCCGTTGGTAGTGGTCTTCACTTCGCCAATAGTGTTTTCATACCGACACTCTCTGGGAGAGGTGAGCCGAGTCAGTTTATACTGACCTTTTTTCTTTATTTATTTATTCCTCTGGTATGTGCTTTAGTGACATTTACCCTAGAAATACAAATAAAGAATTCAAAGGATAATTTCGTGCAGCGACACGAGCTGAGCCCAGAAAAAACCATTTTTTTAGACCTGGTTTTTTAAAATAGTTTATTTTAATCACGAAAGAAAAGGCATTTTATGATAAAAAAAAAAAAAAAAAAAAAAAAACAAAAAAAAAAAAAAAAAAAAAAAAATTTTATATTTTCTCATAGAAAATAACGGTGAATACGTGAATTTTCCTGCAAATTCAATGGGATGAAATGTTGCCAAAGAGAAATCCACGGAATGCTTGAGTCCGAACGAAATGCTGGAGAATTAATTAAAGGGTTGGGTTCCACAATAAAAAAACCGTTATAATTTTTTAAAGGATTCATGTAATAGATGCACATTTTTTTTCCGTTTTTATTTTGTTTGTAACATATGAGCTAAGCAGCCGCCCACAATCCGCTAGGGGGGGAAGTTATACCATTGTTTTCGTGTCCAATTTTGTTTTTTTCTTTTTTTTTTAGGGTCTGATTACATTCAGAATGCACTGATTTTTCAACCTCCAGAAAGGAGTTATTATTTGAATAAATTACTATAACCTTATATATGTAATTGATAGGAGTAATACTGTACGCTAGGCTCTGTATTCTTAAAGTACAGGCCAATCCCCAGGTTACCGACGGGGGTTCCGTTCTTTGAGACTGCGTCGTAAGCCCGAAAAAGCGCTTGTAAGCCGAAACATCATAAAAAATACCTAGAAAAAAACCTTACTTTTTAATGCTTTGGGTGCCATTGAAAACTATGTAAACTTTTCCCCAATTCGTATTGCATTTATCATTCAAAAAAACAAAAAAACCTTCAAAATTGATTTGATTTTTATTTTTGCATTTTTTCGTAATCATATTTCATCTTGCCAAGATCATTGGTTTGTAGGCGTCGCATCCCTGGAAATAATTTCTGATGGAATATACAATTGAAGAGTGCCTTATTCTCGGAACGGAAGCTGAAACCCGTCGTAACCTGGGGGACTGCCTGGTGATTTGAGATACCCATCGTATATACTAGCCTGACTCCTGTTTAGTTGATTCATGTTTCTCTTTGAAATAAATGATCATGAATACCAATAAACTGAGGATTGACGGATGAAAATAATAATTTGTCGAAAATTAGTATTTTTCCTAACTACAAAACCTTGAGGTCCTTTACAATAAAGGAATGTCAAACTTCCGCCCGGTATCGTAAGCTTTTCGAACAAGGGAGTTCCGGTAGTTCAACTGCTTGTCCGAACAGTGCGCGCACCGCGCGACCTGGAAGGGGGTGAAGATCCACTTTCCTTTAGGCCCCAGGAAACACAGACAGGGCGAGTGAGGGGTTGGAACGAGGTGGGACTATGTGTAAAGGACCCTCAGGTTTGCATAGTTAGGAACAAAAATACAATTTTCAACCAAATTGTTATTTGTTTTTCCGATACGAATACTAAAATATCGGTCCTTTACCTAAGCGAGGAGACAATCACTTCTTGGCTGTAATGGAACTCTGAGTCTTAAGAAACAGGACTGGTTGTTCGCCCAATCCTTGGATTCCTCCCACTGGTCGTAACGAGCAGAAGGGAAGGGATCCTAGCCTCCTTGACCAATGATCGGGGTAATGTACCGCAGGATAAGGGTTTCAGAACTTGGTGACCCAAGTAATAAGAGGGAGGCAAGCCGTACTTTTCGGTTATCCCTAGTTTTAATAATTGTTCTTTTCTTTTTTGTTTTTTATTGATGGCTTTTTACTTTCTACTTTTTTCTTTTATTTCTACTGTTTTTTTCTTTATTTTTTTTTGTATATTTAATCCCTTCTTACCTCTTAAAAACTAGTAAGCAAGAACTTGTTCCTATTGCAAGAGGCAATATGAAGTCATGGGTTTGTCTCTTGTTGGCTTCTTCCACTTCCCCCCTCCTTGTTTTGGGGGAAGTGGTGGAGATTTGCCTCCTATCCCTAATGAAAGGGATAGGATGGGGCTCGGTTGGTCGGACTAACCTCACCGCATTGTATTCCTGATCCAGCGCAGTGGGACGAGCCGCGTCCCTATGCCCACAGGTAATGAGGGGTAGAAAAAGATGGGGAGGAGAAGCCAGTCACACTCTCATTCCACTCATCCATTTCATTGCAGTCACACCAAGGATGCACAATGCTGGTTCTGTCCCCATAGGGGTTGCTGGGGTATGCTACACAACGTGGTTGAGCAGCCAACCACGGGTCCCAAGGAAAAAGTGTCCAAGGACCTGTGGGCCAAATAATTCCGAAGGTAGAAGGGTATTGGGATTTGTCCTTCGCTACAGCAGCTTCGTAACGCCCTCCTGATCACCTCACACAGCCAGAAAGAAAGTGTTTCTTGGATACTTCTTTCTTGGTCACCCCGGTGGGTCGGACACTTCGGGCCTGAGGTGCCGAGGTTCTCTTCAGATATTTGCCGTAGTGGCCCTACAGGACATAGACAGCATCTCTATGTCATCGGTGTCCCGGTGAACGTTCCAAACAGGGAAGGGATTGTCGATAAAGATTCGAACCGGGCATCCATCAGGGACCGAAGGATTCGAGTCTTTAGCTATGAAGTTCGGGACGAAATCGAAGCGTCAACAGATCCCCATCCCCTGGTAATGCTTGACATCGGTAGGGAAAAGACCATGAAGTTCTCCTACTCTCTTTGCCGATGCCAGGGCCAGCAACGAAGAGAGGTGGGCTTGAGGGTCAGATCCCTGCAGTTGCCTACTACATATTTGCAGATTGTTTTATCGCAAAATAATAACTAAAATATCATTAAAACATGACCTACACTTTACAATAATGTAAGTCAGTCTTCACCCATAAGATTAATTCACAAAGTTGACCATATCGGCGCGTGAACACTCAGAGAACTAGTGAAACTGGCTATTTTTTTTAAACAAAAATATTAGTATTTACAAAAATACAAAAAAATATGTTAATTTTAATCATTTTTTAACTTCGAATGGGAAAAAAAAGTTTTAAAAGCATATAAATAACATTTCCAGTTTTAGATTTTTATTTAGTGTTTTTTGACAAGAGGGTAAAAGAAAACAAAAAAAACTACTCAAACTACCGAACCCCTTGTTCGGAGCTTAATTGTAAAAGGACCGATTGGTTTTTACTTCAGGTAATTGACGGTAACCAATAATACTACCCTAATTAATTTCCTAATGCTTTTATGAGCAAACACTACCAGGACACCATATTGCATAAAAACCTGTAAGTTCACTGGAAAGAAAATATATCTACTTTTTACGGACAAATGCAAGTTAAATTACATCACTTTTTACCAAAAACTACTTCACATAAAATCTATAAAGAAATAGCCGTACAATTACTCAGCTTTACAAATGAGGACCAAAACGCCAGGGTTCTGTCAGCAAAAATAAATTCGCTAGAATGTCAATAAAAAAAAAAAAAATTGTCTTTTAGGCGATCAGAAAAAGTAAGCTAGAAAACTATCAACCCTCTTTCTCAGGGGGTCCCTTCCAACAAGCAAATTAAGATTGATAGCACTGACAATAAACTGCAAATGGGTTCTCAACTGAACAAATTATTGCCTAAAAAAACTTTGAAAACGTCAGAAACAACCCCATTGAAATAGTTAGTGATTCAGTGTTGGCCTCTAAAGAACCAGTAGGGTTATTAACCAATAACTCTTATCAATAAAAAAAAAAATAAATTTCTTTCCATAAAGCAAAGATAATCATTTTTAAACTTTGCTGCACTTCATCTAAGCTCATAAGAAAAAACGATTCCCATTTTACGTCCAAACAAAATTTTCACTTACAAATTGTTACTCAATTACCAGAGCAAGTATATATGGTTTCTCTCCCTGTGTGGGGAGTTCTTCATGTGGTGTTGAGAGTCATTTGATTGGAGAAAATGATTATTGTCATGATACAAATAAAGCTTTTGTTCATACCTGGCAGATATATACTTAGATATACACTCGAGTTCCCGTTCCCCCCCCGACAGAAATTCGAATTTCGCGGGCACAACGCTACAGGTAGGTCAGGTGATTCTCACCGCCCTTGCCGCTGGGTGCAGGAATAGGAACCATTCACCCTTCTTCAAATCAGATTTTTTCCTCTTCCAACCTGTCTCCCATGAGGTGGGGAGGCTGGGTGGGCCATTAAAATGTATTATAATCGCCAGGAAAGTATGTACAGGGGGTCCTCGAGTTACGACGTTGATCCGTTCTTTACGATGCGTTCGTATACACCCGATTTTCAGCGTAAGTCGAGGAACATTGAAAGAAATAACCACAATGGATTTAATTGTAAATACCTATCAATAACAACGAGAGAAACAAATTCCCTTACCCTTTTATTAGTTTGATTGGCTTGGCACACTGGAGAGGAAGCTGCGTTGCTGGAGAGACTGGGGGAGGTTAGTGAAGAGAAAAAGAACTCCAGAAGTTGCTGGAGATGCTGAGGCAGCAATGATTCTTGAGGTGAGGCAGAACATACTAGTTAACTGGAGATGCTGTAGGCAGGTGATTCTTGAGGTGAGGCAGAAACAAGACTACTGGAGATGCTTGGGGCCAGGTGGGAGATTTCGGTTTAGGTAGGCGAACCGAACCCAAGAATGGGTGGCAGGAATACTGGGGGCAGGTTGAGTTCTGGGTTAGCAGAACATTCAGAAGGTTCTGATGGATGTATTGGGGCAGGCGGGAGTCTGTGGATTTAGCCAGAGGCAGCTGAGGTAGAGGGGTACAGGATCTCGCCTGCAGGCCTCCTCTACCTTGCTTAAAATACTGCTCCAGGTTAAGTATGAACAAAGAGAGGAGCCTCTTCATCCAAGATCTCCTTGTAACAACACTGCATCACCAAATCCCATGACGCCTCTGGAAAAACCTAGTGAACCCTGTCCCAAGTTTGGGATCCCGAGGCCCCCTCAAAGTTGACAACGCTCTTTGCTGCAACTCTGCAAACAAACTCCTTATCAACGTCCTGAGCCTTGTGAAAGCCTTAGCGCTCTGGGGCGGGTGCTTCTTCTTTTCTTCCTCTTATTATCTGCTTTCTACCAGTTTGTCAGCAGGTCCTCCAGCAGATAAACTCCTCGGCCATCGAGACTCCATGCAGATCTGTAACATCAATCACCTCCATCTCCAAATTGGATTTCCTTAAGCTAGGAGCAAACAACGTTCTTGACAACTAGCTTTGAAACTGTGTCCTCAAACGCCCATGGAAATCATTTCACATAAATTGAGGACAAATTTTCTTCCAGACCACCATTCATGTTTGTTTGCTTAACCTCCCCTCCCAGGAATTAGCAATGTTCTTTACAGCATCAAGGATGTTGTAGGATTTCCAAAAAGTCCTTCAGAGTCAAGGTCCTTCGTGGTTTCAGTTGGCCAGTAAAGCCATAGCAATTGTCCTTCGTAGGTAGTTAGGCCTTGAACGAAGCAATCACTCCTTGGTCCATAGGTCTGTGTAAAAAAGGGCCGTGGGTATTAGGTGGAAGGTAAACCACCTTGACATTAGGGGTGAAGGTCACCCAGCTGGGCAAGGGTGTCCAGGAGGGGCCATTGTCCAGCACTAGCAACACCTTAAAGGGGATAACCCTTGGGAGGCGGCAATACCGCTCCACACTTGGGAACAATAAAATAGTTTACGCAACCAGTCCTCAAACACTGCAAGTGTCACCCATTGCCCTTCTTGGGTTGGACTTCCAAATTACTGGTAGTTGACACCTTACCAAATGCCCTTGAGTTGCACCCTTGGATTTTCAAGCTTGATACAACCAACAAGGGCTTCATTTTGAAGTCGCCAGCAGCATTACCCCCAGAAGGTTAAAGTTAGCCTTCTGCCCCCCCTTGCTGGCTTTAGTGACACCGGGTGCTGACTTCTCCTCACCTTGGCGATGTTAAGTGCGGTTTAGGCATAACGGTTTTCCAAAACAAACCTGTCTCGTATACGTTTAAACACTTGCTGAGCAGAATAAAACCCCCCACCCCTTAATTAAATCTCAGAACAACGCCTTTAAAGGAAATTTCACTCGGTTCCCTTGCTTTCACATCCCAACCCCCCTAGCAGCTTCACCTTGCCAATTTCAAGGTTATGGTAATTGGCCCGAGCCTTTTAAATCGCATCAAACCACACTCCCTAACTAGCCACAAACCTCTTCACTTTCAACTTCCCTCCCCCTTTTTTTTTTTACCAACGCTTTCAAACAATCTTTTCGCCCTTCTCCTGAATCAAAACCTAAGTGGCGAGGGAAATGGGATACGCCCGGTGATTTTCGGTTCCTTCCCAAACAAAAGCACCAATAACCTTTCCATTTCAATTATTAGACCACTACGCTGCTTTAGTTAATCAACTGTCCGCTTTCATAGGAGCAAGATCCTTTCACATGTTCAACGATTGCGCTCTTTATCTTTGATAAATGGGTAGCAACGGATCCGAACGGGCTAAGGCCAAGCGAGCATCCCAAGTGTTTGTTGGAGTTTCTCATTCCACGATCGCTTTGATAATTTGCCAAACTTTTAATTTCCATCCATGGTGATGGCCTTTCTTTTCTTCGATTGCACTACCATCAGGAAGAGTCCGCCTTGCGCTTGGGAGCCAGAACAAAGAGCAAAAAGTTACAAAAACGATACAACACAGATGGGGAGAGGAGGAGGCAGTGTAAACCAACCAAAAATTGGCAGGGTATGGGCGAGGAATGAGCATAGCGAAAGCGACGCCTGTCCCGCCTCCTTGCCCCGCACCCACCCCACAAAGCGTATTGCTTCTGCCGTGCGCCCGGACAACTAAGTTCGCGTTGGTTTACCGTTGGCTTACGACGCTAAACCGCGTTAAGACGGAACGACGCAAAACAATTTATTTTTTATTTTTTTATGGGGGCGCGTTAGTAACCACGAAACAACACGTAAGTTCTGAGAACCCGGCGGAACCCGAGGACTTACCTGTACAAAACTTTATTGTTATCATGACAATATAATTTTTGTCATTTAACTTCCCGTGTCAGATATATACTTTAGCTGATTGGCCACCTGTTTGGGCGGAGGGTTAAAAGACAAAGCTAAATTAACTGAATAGACGGGAAAACAACATACTTTTTGTAGGTAACAATTATATTAAGAAAACCATTCGGTTTCCTACCTGTGCGGCGAAAGACTTCCATGGCTACTACTGCCTAGGAGCTTACATCGCCTCAAGAGCCTCAGTGAAGGTAGTGACCTCAATGCTAGAGTTCTTGATGCGGTCCTGTCAACCCGGGGGTCTTATGCCACCTTACTCGACAGAACCAGAGGATCTTTTGTCAATGGGGTCCCTTAATTATCCACTTACATGACAAAAAACACCTTGCCCCAAATGGCATCAGCAAAGAGCATAACACCGATCCCGATCACCTGATCCTAAAAACCGGGGTTTAGTACTAGAAATGAAAGGAGTTATCCGCCCCCAATATCCTTTTCAGAAACAACCATAAAAACCACAAAACCAACGTTTATTAGAATTAAAAATCAATTAATTATTTAAGGATCAAGTACCAGCTCCCTGTCCCAGCACAGTATCCGCTGATATATAAGGTCCAACGAGAGAAGCACTTGCTCGTATGTCACTCACGACGTTCTTTAAGTAATGGGGAAGCAAAATCCAAGGAGTTGCATCTCCATAATTGTTTGCTGCTAAGATGTTCTTTCATTGACAAAGATTCCTATTACAAAGGCTAGGGAAGTCGCCAACTGCACGGTACTTCATGTGCTCTCAACCCTAAACAAGCTTCAAGGGCTTTCCTCTTGGCATTTCATGTGAGACCTCCGTTATTAACATTTCTAACGTAGAACGCTAATGCCACATTGGTTTCTTCGGCGGGTCCCTTAACCGCTTCACCATAGAATCTTGATTGCAACCCTGAAGTTGACTCTTTCCTTTTTAAGAAATAGAACTTCAGTGCTATGACTATGACAGAGAGAACCTTTCTGGCATCTAACTACCTAACAAGGAGGAGAGAGTCCTTTGACCTCAAAACTTTCTTTGGGCCAAGGTTTAGAAGGTTTTATTTTTTTTCTTCATTTTAGGCCAGAAACAGAGGTTGGAAAGAGACAACCGCAGAATCTTCCATGTTAAAAACCTACCCGAGAGTCCAACTGCATGTATTTCACTGACCATCTTGGCAGTGCCGCAAGGGCCAAGAGGAAAAATTGCAACTTCCTCGAGATGGGGTCTCTGAAAAGATGCTTTAGTTCAGAGGGTTTCAAAACTTATCTTGAAGAGAGGAACTGGGAAGGACCACATCAAGCTTCCAACGTTTGGTGGGATGAGAGGACTTAGTCTTTGTAGTTTCAAAGGATAGTATCAGATCATGGTAGATCCTTGTTATCCTATATGCTCAGGCCCCTGTTTCTGAACTACAAAGCCGAGAGCATGCTCCTGTATTCCTTTAATGGTCGAAACGGCTACGCAATGATTCTTCTCGTAGGAAAAGAATGAAAAATCAGCAATATCAGTCACAAGAGGTATTGGAGAGGGACAGCTTCTTCGACCCTACACCATCTACGGAAGAATTCCCACCCCCTTCGATTGATAAACCTCCCAGAGTAGAGGATCTTGCGGGCTCTGGCGATTGCCCACTCGCAGCTTTTCGAGAAAGCGATCTCCGCGCTGAAACAATCTTTCGAATAGATCGAAAGGCCAGTTCAAGGGAGAGAGCGGGGAGGTTTTCCAGTGGAAACCTCTCGAAGTGGGGGTTGTTTGAGCAGTATCTGTACCCTTTCGGGAAGAGCTATGGGGAACTCCACCGTCCATATTCCCAGTTACCTCTGTGAACCAATTCTCGAGCGGGGCCAAAAGGGAGCGATGAGGTTGAGTCTTGTTCCCTTCGGAGGAACGGATAACTTCCTTAGCACTATTCCCCCAGGATATTGAAGCGGGGCGGAAAAAGCGTAGGCATCTATGCCCGACCAGTCCATGAGAAGGGCCATATAGTTGCTATTGCTATGGGGGGATCTTGACACTATTGGAGCAAAAGTTTTCCAATCCTTCTTGGAGGAGGAACGTGGCGAACCAGGTCTATATGAGGCTTACCCCCCCCAGAGGGACCAGAGGGCTTTCGGGAGACTGTTTCTGAGTTGGGAGGTCCACTCTGTTGGAAGGACCTGTTCGTTATCCCTGCTGAGTCTGTCTGCTCTTAAGATTCTTTGGTTCCTTGAATAAAACCTCGTCCAGATAGCACATAATGCACCCGTTCCGCTGCCCATATGCAGAAGAGGTCTCTTCGCTAATCTTGTTAGTTTATAGTGTGGAACGAGTGGAGTTCCCCCCTGGTTTCGGAGTGTAACGCCCAGAGCCCAGTTGGTATTGTCCGAGTTTACCTGGACTACCCACCGCCTGACCTCCCGACTCAAAGTTCTTCAAGGCTAGATGAACAAGCCAATAAGTTCCTTCACGTTTATATGCCAGGGACACCCTGTTCTTTTCGTCCAGGTGCCTGACACTTCCGCCTTCCTTCCTTAGAGTTAGCTTGCCCCATCCCCACCCGTTTTCACCGAGGCTGTCGGAAAAACAACACATCGGGATGAGGGTTTCCGAATCGAGAGGGATAATTCCTTCGTTCTTTTCGAAGAGGGGTTAACCAAACAACTTCAAGTGTGACGTTGAAATCCTATTGTTGGGATAGGGTAAATGAAAATCCGAAAGATCCCTTTCTTTCGGTTCCACATCCTTTGGCATGGTAAAACTGCAGAGGTCCTCAGAATGGAGCCTCCCTATGGGAAACAACTGCTCCCAGCGACGAAAGGGTACCTAGAAGACGTTAAACCATTCCCTCGCTGGGCTTCGTTTACTTTCCCTAAGAAGGTTTGAGACTTTTTCCAAGCCCATTCGAGCAATTTCCTGTCTTGCGACGGAAACGCTCAGGGGGGGGGGGGGAAAACCCCGAGAATCCATCTGAATCCCCAGATAAGGGACCAATTTATTGGCTGGGGATCAAAAAAAAAATCCCCTTGAGACTTCTCGAGGTTGCACGAGGCAGTTCTGAGAGATTTGAACCGAGATCCAAAGTAGTTTCCCCAAGTTCCTCCAAACCACGGTTGTTTTGTTTTTTGGGCCCCATTTTATTGAGACCAGTCGTCCAAATAAAGGGATATTGTTCACCCCCTCCAGATGAAGCCATCCGCTGCCTACGTTCCCAATCACAGCTCGTGAAACAAACCTTTGAGGAGCCGTAAGACAGGCCCCCCGAAGCACAGAGCCCTGACAATTGGAAAAAAAAAAACCTTCCCTGCAATCAATGAACGTACGACATTTTCCCCTCGAGACGGATGCAGAGGGACCGTGAAAATATGCCGTCTTGTAGATTCCAAGGCAGACCTATCCAATCGCCTGGACGTTAGAGCAGCAAAGAACCGAGTTGGAAGTTTCCAAGCGGAGAACTTCTGTTTCTCCACGAATCTGTTCAAATGTTGCTCACATCCAGGACCGGTATCCACCACCCTCTCCGAGGCTTTGGTACGAGGAACAGTCGATTGTAAAAAGCCCCGAGAGTGTGGGGTCTCCTGTACTAATTCTATGGCCTCCTTCTCCAACTTTTGCTTTTCTTAACTAGCTGGTCCTTGGCTGTCTGCCTTGGCTCCAGGGGGGGGGTTTCTCCGTATCGTGGAGCTTGGGCTGGGTCTGGTCGTATGCTGTCTGCCACACTATAATTCTGCCTGTCTGGGTCTGGTCTGGTTGGCGCCGTCCGTGTTAGGACACTTAATTTTTCCTATTCCACGTCGTACACTCGGCGCCTGGCTGGAGCCTGGGGATCTGTCCCCCGACTCAGACACTCGGTGTTCACTGTCCGTAGCTGACGGACCCAAGTCTATGAGTTTCCCGTCCCGTTATTCCGTTATTGGTCCTCTGTTCTTGGGACGAGAGGTATAGGAGAGTGAGCCTGGAGTCTGGAACGACCCTACGCCGGACGAAGCATCTTCTTAACAGGAAGAAAGGCTTTCTTACTTTTCCCTGGAGGGTCTTTTGTTTTCTTAATAACTCCTACTAAATGTAAGAGATCTGCTCCGTGCTTTAAGTTTTAAGGGGTGGGGGGGGGGGAGGAAATTTATTTCTTTGTCTTGCCCGCTGTTGTTTGTTCCTTTTTCCCTTATTTCAGGAATAGGAGAATGCGCCCTGGAAGGCGTAGGATGATCGTGATCTAGTTAGAGCAGAAATTCCAATGTTTCCTATTGGCTCTTTTACCTCTCGCAGGGAACGAATCCTCATGGAACGTTCCCGGGCTCGAGTACCCAGCGTAAGCGCTTTTCCAAACTCCTCCTGCGGGGGAGACGAATAGGATGACGCAAAGTACTCTCTTTTACGATGCCTTTTCCAATGGCGAATTCCTTGGGCAGTCTGGGAATGCTAGTCAGAATTCTGCCGAGGGGACGCCTGATTGGCGGGTGGGGATTCTCCATAACCCTCCGTTTTTTAACGGCTGTCGACATTCCTTATTCCTCTGGGCCTGGTAGCTTGGAAGAGGTCTAAGGATGGGAGCGAGACAAGGAGCCCGATCAGAAACGGCACCCTCCACTACACTGGGGGACACTTAACGTCACTGTTCCTTTCCCCACAGGTCTTACCCTTGAAGAGGCTTGCATTTTAAGCTCCATCCATTCTTAATTGCGGTCTTCAGATTCTTTGCAATATCCCGTAGCAGAAATTTGCATTATCTGCTATGGGAGATGGGTGAAACCTGCTATGGAGGAAGCAATTAATTTGGGGTTAGTTATACTAACTGGATCGTTAGAGCAAGATCTACTCAGACTTCTAGAGGCATCTTTTCTAAACCCTACCTATCTCTAGTTTTTCCCTTTATTAAGTAGGAACTCTCAGAAGTCCTTCCATTTCTTCCACCATTCCATATTTCAACCGCATTCATATTACAAGTTGTTATTTCTTTAGAGCATTCCCATTAACCCCCGTACTACCGCTTGCATACACTGTGAAGGATCCGAGCACCACTTTCAGTAGTCTCCCCAAACAACCCTCATTCACACATCTTCTAACTTCGCAGCTAGAGTCAGACATTTTGAGCACAATCCGAAACAAAATCCAAAAAACAGTCCACAAAAGCGTATGCCAAACCACAGATCCAAATACGTCACCAAAAAGACAGTCCAGAAGATCAACGGCGATGAAAATACAAAAATCAAGTCAGGAGGTACCAACAACGATGTTGTAGGCACCGGCGACAGAGAAAATCTGATTTGAAGAAGGGAATGGTTCCTATTCCTGCCACCCAGCGGCAGGGCGGTAGATCACCTGACCTACCTGTAGCGTGTGCCGCGAAATTCAAATTTCTGTCGGGGAAAGACGGAGTCTATAGCTAAGTATATATCTGACAGGGAAGTTAAATGTACAAAAAACTTTTTTGACATACAGAGCAAGTATGTGGTTTCTCTCAGGTATGAGTTTTCATGTGTCTTTTGAGATGACTTGAGTCAGAAAAACTTTTTTGACATACAGAGCAAGTATATGGTTTCTCTCCCGTATGAGTTCTCATGTGTTTGTGAGAGTACTGAAACAGAAAAACTTTTTTGACATACAGAGCAAGTATATGGTTTCTCTCCTGTATGAGTTTTCATGTGATATATGAGATGACTTGAAACAGAAAAACTTCTTGGACATATAGAGCAAGTATATGGTTTCTCTCCTGTATGAGTTCTCATGTGACATTTGAGATTACTTGAATCAGAAAAACTGAACATACAGAGCAAGTATAAACGGTTTTTCTCTCCAGTATGAGTTCTCATCGTGACATTTGAGAGCACTTGAATCAGAAAAAACTTTTTCTTTTAGACATACAGAGCAAAGTATACGGTTTCTCTCCTGTATGAGTTTTCATGTGAACTTTTGAGATTAACTTGGAATAGAAAAACTGACTTTGACAGTAGATCAAGTAAAACGTTCTTCTTCGTATGAGTTCCTCATGTGTGTATTGAGTACTTGAAACAGAAAAATGTTTTTGACATACAGAGCAAGTATATGGTTTCTTTACAGTATGAGTTTTCATGTGATTTTTTAAACAAGATAATTGAGTAAAATTTCTTTGACATACAGGGCAAGTATATGTTTCTCTCTGTATGAGTTCTCATGTGACATTGAGATTCCTTGAATAGAGAAAAAACTTTGACATACAGAGCAAGTAGTATATGGTTTCTCTCTCCAGTATGGGTTCTATGTTGACGTTTGAGAGTACTAGAAGCAGAAAAACTTTTTTGACATACAGAGCAATTATATGGTTCTCTCCCGTATTGAGTTCTCATGTGTTTTGTGAGAGCACTTGGGTAAGAAAAACTTGACATACAGAGCAATTATATGGGTTTCTCTCTCGTATGAGTTCTCATGACGTGAGATTACATTGTAGGCAGAAAAAACTTTTTTGACATACAGAGCAAGTATATGGTTTCTCTCCCCCGTATGAGTCAAATGTGATAAGAATTAATTGAAGAAAAACTTGACATCAGAGCAAGTATATTTCTCTGTAGGTTCTCATGTGAATTTTGAGAGTACTTGAACCAGAAACCTTTTTTGACATAAAGAGCAAGTATATGGTTTCTCTCCCGTATGAGTTCTCATGTGATATATGAAACCACTTGAACCACAAAAACATCTTTGACATACAGAGCAAGTATATGGTTTCTCTCCCATATGAGTTCTTATGTGGGATTTCAGCACGCCAATTTTTGAAAATGTCCTTTGGCATTCAGTACAAGTGAATCGCTTCCTTGCTGTGTTGCTTCTACCCAAAAGTCTATTTTCTTCTCCAATACAGATCTTTTCCTTTCCACTCTCATCATCACAGCTTGGAGAGCTGTCCTTTTCACACTTAATAGTAGATTGGGTTGAACAGTTCACATCAAAATCACCATAGTAAAAAAATTCAGGTTCTGCCTTGACTTCTAAGAATGAGTCTGCAAACGAAGAGTTGTCATCTGTGTTTTCAATTGGACCCTCCTCCAGATCCTCCTTCTCATCTTTGAGTAGCAGCAATGATGATGATTCTTCAGCTTCCATTTCCAGGATGTTCTATGAACAATACTCAGTCCTAGTGAGGATCCGAAGGAAGTTTCCTATGTTTCGAAGAATCTGAAATAAAACAAACAATCTGAGATCAACAAGTTCTGAACAGCACCATTCATAACAACTCTTAAAGTAAGCATCCTTAGGGAAAACAAAAATCACAATGCAATTGAAGTAAACCTGGTGTAACCAGAACCAAGGTTTTATTCAGTAAACAATTCCACTACAGTAGTACACTGCAAATAAAACAAACACGTTGTCGAACACAGACATAAACATAAATAAACACTTGTGTTAACTAAGAAGGTACATAAATCACACTCCTTATGAAAGACAGTATAACCAAGAATATATACAAAACATATAACACACAAAGGGACAACATAAGTAACATATACAAAGAAACAAGCAACGTACCATAATCTGGCGAGTCTACAGCTGTAATGCGAGACACGTCAGCAAGGAACCACGAAAGTAAACAAAAGCTATAGAGACCACTAATATGAAACAGGTTTATTTTTACCACATTCTTCCCTTCTCAGTTAAGTTCACGTGGAGTAATCCTGAAGGTACTTTGGAGGTTGCCTCACTCTCTCTGACCTTCGAAGTGGAGGAGGTGAGGCTACCTGTTGAGGGACTGTACGTGATTCCTGAAGAGTGTCATGCTGAGGAGCAATATCCACACGTGAGAGACCGCAATTGACAATTCCTCAGGAACCTCGGACTGAGATACAGGAACCCCAGCATCTGTACTTTCACTGTTGTCACTAGCCATAGGAGCAAGATATCTTAATGAAACCGTAGTCACCCTACCATCTGGAAGCTTCACATGAGCATACTCGGGGTTCGCCCCTACGATTTCAACCTCATCCACCAAGGGGTCGTTCTTGCTGTATCTTACATGGCGTCTCAGGAGAGCAGGCCCTCCTTGGATGAGCCAAGTAGGCAACTATTGGCCAGTGGTGGACCTTCTACTATAGGGAAAAGGCGCTCATGAGGAGTACAGTTCGTGGAAGTGCACAACAAGGAGCGTATACAATGGAGAGCATCTGGGAGAACAGTTTCCCACTGAGACACATCAAAGTTTCTTGTCTTAAGGGCTAATGTCAGAGTTTTCCATATAACTCCGTTATATTTTTCAGCCTGACCATTCCCTTTAGGGTTATAAGGTGTAGTGCGACTGGTAGCTACACCTTTCTTCATCAGGAAATCCTTCAGCTCTTCAGACATAAAACATGCACCCTTGTCAGTGTGGATGTACGCTGGCATGCCATACAAAGCAAAAAGTTGCACCAAACAACCGATGACAGTTTTAGTGGTCATATCAGCACAAGGGAAAACAAACAGGAACCTTGAAAAGTCATCCACAACTGTGAGGAGGTACTTGTTTCTAGATTGAGAGGGAACTGGGCCTTTGAAATCTAAATCCCGAGGATTTGATGAATCGAGGTTTGAGCTCTAAACACACTTGGCAAGAGGTGGTAATTTTCCTCACTTCTTCTACCAAGTAAGGTAGATTCCGCCCCCGGACAAAATGCATCATACGAGATATCCCAGGGTGACATAGGATTTCATGAAGTTCTCGAGTTATCAGAAGTAGTGGCACCACAGAATGCGGGAGAGAGCATCAGCTGGTATATGTTCTCTGTTCTGGGACGGTATAACTATGTCATAGTGAAAACATGAGAGTTCAACTCGCCACCTCGCTATTTTGTCA
>NC_061107.1:110957039-111134539 GCF_015104395.2 Macrobrachium nipponense
CTATACTTCCTGGCTTTATACCTCTTTAGAGGAGTTACTCTGATAACAATGACATGCATAAGGTAAGTAATTTTTCAAATTATTATATTATTGATTCATTACTAACCCTACCTTTCTGACTTGTGCCCCCACAACCATAACAACCTATTTTCCAACTAGGGTTAATAATTATTGAATTGTACTAATGGGGTACTGAAGTATTTAATAAACCTTCCTGGATGGGAGTTAGCTTATTTATTAAGCACAAAACCATTCAAATGAATATACATAATTTTGTAAACTGTCAGTCCCCAAACTCACGAGAATTTCAATATTATTAATGCAATACATAACTAAATTTAGGGCAGAACTAGGAAATCAGCTCCACATGTGGTATTATGTTGGAAATTGATTTTTCTATATTTATTGAAGAGCCAGTTGATAGAACATTGACACCTGCATAAATTAATAAAGCTCATTTCCTGATTAACTTGATACCCATAAGTATGCTCGGTAATTAACAATACACTTCATAACCACTTTAATAAAAAAAACTAAAATAGAATGAAACTTCTCAGTCTATACAGTGAACCCCCGTATTCGCGTACTCACACATTCGCAGATTTCTCTTGGGAACAGTTCCCCTCATTATTCATGGAAAATTTGCCTATTCATGGTATTTTTCTATGAGAAATAAGCACAAATTCCTGGTTTATTTTAATCAATGTCATCATAAAATGCACTTTTTGTTGATAAAAACTATTAAAAAAACAGGTATGAAATTATTTAGTGGTTTTTTTCTTGAGTTTTAATTAAAATTTTTTATAGGGGTTCTAAATATTCACAGGGGGGTCTAGTATGCATCCTCCGCAAATAGTATGGGGGGGGACCACTGTAGATTTTTTGCACAACCTGAAATCGCTCATGCAAGTTAGTAGGTTTGCCAATCCCTAACTTATTCATAAATAGCTCCACCCACTTTTTCCCCCCATCGAATGACATTAACTTAAATGACATCACAGTAGTTACCCCTCCCATTTTCTAATAGCATGATATTTTCTTGGAAAACAATTGGGTGATTTTTGAAATTCACTTTCTATCTTATTTGTAACCTGACTACTCATAGCCAATCATATTCAATTTGGAAATAAGTTTGAAAACCTTCGACAGTTGTAAAAATATGTAAGCCCAACTAACTGAATTCATTATGGCTACTGTAGAAGTTAGTTGTGCAGGTGATATACCCAAACTGCAATTTCCCTTGTACTTACAGTGAAATAAAGCACAAGTTCAGTTGTAGATGGCACACACGCATTCTGAAAACTAAGCGGACACGCCGCTGTAAGCCTGTTAAAGGCACATTCCTTGACAACGTTCACCTTCCACCTTGGGAAATGGTTATATTTGTTAATTGCTTGGCTTCAAGAAACCTGAAATCACAGTATACTATTATTCAGTGCTTAAAATGGAAACATCGTACAAGGTTATGTTGTTGAAATCGACAAAACATTATTCATTTGGAGGAAATATCAAAGTGGTCGACAATTAACTCAAGTGTGGTTACTTGGTGACATTGAGAGTTCCCAAGAAAGTTTATCATTCCTCTTAATCAAGGACAAGACAGAAGTGCCAAAACTCTCATTCGTATCATTAAACATCATATTCTTCCCGGATCAGTTGTGATCAGTGACAGTTGGGCAGCGTACCGGAATCTTGCTAATGAGGGCTTTTTGCACAAAGTCATTAACCACAGTGAAGAATTTATTGATCACAGACAGCAGTGTGCACACACACAACATTGAAAGGCTCTGGAGAGATATAAATGGGCTAGGTCCCAGACCAGGAAACAGACCCCAATATCTGAAACAGTATATATATCTAGGTATTTGTTCCTCAATCATTATAAACGAAACTAGTGTCACCATAATTTTTTCATCAGTGTCGGCAAGTTGCATGGGCCGCATAGTGATCACCAACATCCTCAAGTAGAAAGTGATGCTTCATCAACTTCTGATCAAATTCTAAAGGTAAGCAATGGTTTATATTTTCAGTAAAATTTACAATACTTGTGCAGCTTTAGTAATCAGCCCCAGTCAGGTAACACAGCCTACTAGGTTAGGTTAGTAAGGTAACCTTTATTTTAGGTTTCCTTGATAATTCTATAGGAAAGGGCCACACCAGTTTCTATGTGTTAAACAGCTTAAAATGCTAAAATAACAATTTATTTAGGCTTCAGTATCATTAAATAAGTGAGGAAAACCCTTACAACCACCAACAATCTTGGGGACTATAGGTGGGAACTGGGGGTTTTGGGTGGGGGAGAAAAAACTAATAAAATAAATTTTAGCAGTAATTTTTTTGCACATTACTGCCTTCAGTTTCGATGTGGCGGAACGCTTATCTGCATTTTGAAACATTCTTGGTAAGCACTTTCGTTCTGGCAAGCAGGAATGCCACAAGAGTTACAGGGCCCAGGCTGTTATGTTTGTACAGAAACGACACGTTTTTTGAGTGTCACCCTGGTCGGGTTGAGGTCGAACCACTTACAAACTGCAAAAAACAAATATCACCATACGTTATGACACAGCTTTCACATCAAAAAGGTTGTAAGTTTGTTTCCAGGTAAGTTTTCGACAGGAACACCCGTAGAAGCTACTGCCATGATGACCAGGAATAAAATAGCCGTGTAAGAAAATTTTCCATATTCATTGTGTAAGAATGGATTATAGAGAAACAGGGTTTACCCTGTACGTATTGCATTCTTCACTTTAGTTGTTGTTATTTTTTTTTTGTCCTTCATGCAAGCGCTAATGCAGACGTGTCTGTAGTTGACTCAGTAAGAGACAGAGCTCCCTCGAATTAGTTTTTCACAAGTTTTTACATTTTAAAGTGACTTTTTTGGGACCAATAAGCATTTCCTCAGAATTCTATACACTATTGTCCATTACTAGTATCTAAGAATTCTATACAGTATTCTCCATAACTCTTGGTAACTACTTTTTTTATAAGCCCATGTGACCCTTTCCTATAGAATTATCGTTTCCTTTAATGGGGATTCTGGGGACGAAGCCTCCAGCCAAGAAACATGGTCTACTAGGTTAAGTTAGTATGATAACCTATATTTTGGGATTCCTTAAATAGGGGTCCAAGGGGTGGAGCTCCTGGCCAAGTAACTTGGCCTACTAGGTAAGGTTAGTATGATAACTTTTATTATAAGTTTCCTTAAATAGAGGTCCAGGGGGGCAAAGCCCCGGCCAAGTAACGCTGCATACTAGGTAAGGTTAGGGGGGTTAGGTTTGTATGTATGGTTTCCTAAATTGGAAATGTGTTTTCCCAGTTAATTTTGATGTGTTATGCACAAATTTCATCTTCATTTCTGTCAGCAATTTATGTATTTGAGGTATCCTCCTAGCGGGGGTTATCTTTAAAAAAGTGCCGTGTAAATGAGGATGAAATTCATGCAAAACACATGAACATTACCTGGGAAAACATTTCCTGGCCCTTCGGGAAAGGGGGGTTCCTCTTTATCAATATGGTAGATCCATATTAATATTCGGCGGCGGCGTAGACTATGGCAGTTGCGGTTTTTCTATGCAGTTTTACCTCCTGAAAAAAAAATTTCAAGCAATATTTATTCGGACGACTGTAATTAAACCCCAGGGGCCAGTACTAAACACGGCAAAATACATAGGACGCCCCAATACCTAGTGAATGTCGTATCCGCAGCTACGTTCCCTGCAGTCCGTGCGGAACTATTCTAAAGAACTACCATAAATATTAAAGATTTTTCATTGTAGTTGCTCATTACAAATTAAGAATTATTTTGTGTGTTAACCGTAATTAACCTGAATTGTTATTGTATGCTAGATATTCTATAATGCTATTCGGTAGATCTATATTACTATTCCGCGGCGGCCTAGACTATGGCAGTTGCAGTTTTTCTATGCAGTTTTACCTCTTGAACAAGAATCTTAAGTAATATTCCTTCGGACAGCTGTAATTATCCACCATGGGCCAGTACTAAACACGGCGAAATACATTGGACACCCCAATTCCTAATGGATATCGTATGCACAGTTACATTCCTTATTCCTTACAGTCTGTGCAGAACTATTCTTTAGAATTACCTGGTATCCCGCTTACGCAGTATTATAAGTAAGCTTTTGGCAAAAAGTGTTGTTTCCTTCACAAGGACCCGGGGGTTCCCCCCTCATTAACATGGCCTACTAGGTTAGGTTAGTAGATCCTTTTATGATAGGATTCCTTAGCCAATCCCTTCTTGAATATACGTATCCAACGTGCATTGTGTATCCAAGGAATCATTCCCGATTGGCCATCACAACATGTCCGTGCTCTCTCGCTGAGTTGCACCGCACCCAAACACCCCATTCCCATAGGGTCTCCGATTAAGATGTGAGGTTTATACCTAATAATTGACGACGACAATCAACGGAACACCACCACCTCCTATGTCAGTAAGACAAAGGTATATGAAAAATCAATTTCCAAGGTAATAAACCGTGTTGACCTATTTGTTAGTTTCACCAAGAGTTGTTTACCAGCCTACATACACCAATATATCAGTTAGACTAGAACTTCAGTAAAAGAAAAAAATATTTAAAAATCCTACCTGGCGCTTCGTCCAGTAGGCTATCATGTGTGGCTTGCTTTCATATAGTACACCTCACTGAACTAGGTATTATATATAACTATTTGCACGAAACTACCACTTGCAGACAGTATGAGGCAAGAGCTGCAGGATTTACCGAATCCCTGAACTCTGAGTTAGCCAGAAAGCCAAATTATTTGTTATTTGCTTTACGGTTCGGTAGCTTAAGTTACTGTTTTCTTTTCCTTTCCTGTTTGCTACATGACCACATCGTCCGATGGTTGTTCTCAGCTGTTCAAACACATTAATAAGGGGGCGGAGTTACATTCACGACCCCCGTCTGCTTTGTTGCCAATGTTTAACGAATCAGTAAATGGTTCTTTTGTCGTATTTAGTAGTAAAATTAATTGATGAGGCCCATAATAATAATGTCTTTCTCCGTTTTGAATAAAGACGACATGTTTTTTTATACAATAGTTATTTTTGAGTGTCATCCCTGTGTGTTATATGACCGTTACATTTAATATTATCCCTGTGTTCCTTGGCTCTTTGTAGATTCTGTTTTGTTTACACGGCCTGCAGAATGTAAACAGTGATCATAGCCAAAGTAAAGCTCCTGCCTAGATTTGCATATTATAGTTTCTTGTGTATATGCAAAGGCAACATGCATTTAAGTCATTTACTGTTGGGCTAAGTTGTGTAAAAACGTCAAAGTAAGGTTTAAAAGCATCACTTTTTAAGTATAAAAACGTTAATTTGCAGTTTGATCGATATAGCCTAGAATGACATGTTCTGTAGGTCAGATAATATTTAGGCAACAGCCTAATGCAATCATTTCTTGCCTAATCGTGGACCAAATAGTTTCCAGTATTTGGTTTTATGTATTTCTGTTACATAGTGTTTGGCTAAACGCTTTGTTTTAGTATTTCATCTATCCTAGTGTAACTAACAACGTGTCCGTGTAAATAAGTGAATTTGAAAAGGAAATTTGAATCATATATGTAGCCATTGATAAACACCACCAAAAAATACTACTGACACCAGGCAATATCATCAAGGATAAATCCGAGCCTATACTACCCAACCTAAGCTAGTGTGTGCTTTCCTGAATAGTGTCAGAAATTTCCGCCTCCAACGCACTAGTCAAAAGGATGGAGTTTGACTTAAAATAGTCTGTCCAGAACCAGAAGGGCAAAACCAACAATCGTCGGTGATTAATGAAGCCCTAGCATGCAAGATTCGGTTGGATTTTTCAACGTTATTATAAAAGAATCAAGCCATCTAAATTTAAAAGACATTGAATCAAAGGAGAACTGAATAATAATATTTATGGACCACGAGGTCTGCAACAATGTGTATAATTCAAATGGAAGAAAAATTTATATCTACTAAAAACGCTACTGTTTCATATTAACGTTACATTTGAATGACCAAACAACATTCTAAGGGAACTCTGCTGATGCCAAGTCGCAGATGGCAAAAATACAAAGGGATTACATATGAACATTACACGGACCCGTGGCTGAGGAAAGCGAGATGGATACGAGAATCCTGCTTGATGCTTCTCGTAGTGGGCCTGTAAAAAGACACAGAACCCACTCTTATGTGGTCTCTCGTCACCTCATGTTGCACCTTAATTTCTCAACGTTAGGTACTTTATTCAAAATTAATCATCATTTGCTAAAAATGGAGTTTCATTACTGTACTACGTGTTACTATTTATGTAGACAATGTTAAAAATTTTACTCCAGAACCTACATTTACAGGAAAAGGAAACCACAGTCTCAGCCACTTGCTTTCTTCTTCTGGTCGCTAATCCAGAACATTGTGAAGGATTGTCAAGGGGGAAAAAACCGGATTCAATTTTTTCATGACATTCTCCACACCAGAAATTCTGGCCAAACCAGACAGCAATATGAAGTTTAAGCAGGTGAGGATCAAGGGTCTGCGGTCTTGTCATGGCCTACGCTGCCTTTGGTATAGTTGAAGAGTAATCACTCTCAGAAAGCTTACTGACACCTAATTCGTGTTGTACATTACATGTAACAAGCTAATAATACAAATACACAGTGGCGGACTGGCCAGGTTGCCAGCTTGCCCGATGGCAAGTGGGCCCCTTACACATGGGCCCTTTACACATAAGACCATGGAAAATTTCAATACTGAACAAATTCCTTTCTAAATGTATATATATATATATATATATATATATATAGATATATACTGTATATATATATAGAGAGAGAGAGAGAGAGCGACTTATGACTAATTGGGCTCCAAGAGGCCCCTGGCTTAGAATATTACTGGTTATTGTCCATCCCACACAACAGTGACAGTGAGGGAAAGTAGAGATTTATTTGTCACTAGTATATGCAGCATGGTAAGAGAAATCATTTTGTGAAATATATATGTTTCTATATATCAATAGGAAATATCTTCAAACTCGAATATAAGAAAAGAAATGGCTATTCTTAGAAGACAAAACATACATATTAATATAATTGTGAATTATATATATATATATATATATATATATATATGTGTGTGTGTGTGTGTGTGTGTGTGTATGTGTGCGCGTATACTTTATATGCAGCTTTCTGTTTCAAAGGGTTGGGTAAACATTCCTTTTAATCAATCAAATTCTCTCTCTCTCTCTCTCTCTCTCTCTCTCTCTCTCTCTCTCTCTCTCCACACACACACGGTGCTGTGTGTATGTGTGATATATGTATGTATGTATGAGAGAGAGAGAACAACTCACAAGTATCGTACAGCACGGTACAGGTACGGAACACGATCACAGTCACTGTTGTCAAGATTAAAATATCACGATTTTCGTTAGGGTCATTTAGGTTGCCATCTGTGGATATCTTTTAATTTTATATAAGTTAACTAAGTATATATTACGCATGTTAATACACGCATTGACACACGGGGACGATCCCTTATCTGAAGTGCATTGTGGGCATTGAAAAAGACAATTCCTTGCACAACTGTGCAGTGGTAGGACTGCAGTGGCTCAACAAGCCTCAGATGTCGTCCACGGACACAGTCAGTTCTGTAGCAGTACTGTAATGTATTTGACTAGTGACTGAAGTGTTATTACCTTGACTGACTTCCTTAAAAAGTGAGTTGCACTGATTTTTTTTTTGGTAACATGTCCTCTTGGTCTATCAGCATCTGATAGATCTAGCGAAGATGATGAAAAAATGTCCAAGGAAACATGAAAATTCAAAATTATAATTTTCCTGATAAGCCAGATCCCCTTACTGTACTACGGTCTATGGCAAAATAAGTGCAATGTTGATATTGAAACATGACATAGCTATAAGCTTCCAGGGCCTAAGCACACATTTCTTATTTCGCTGAATAAAAGGAGAGAAGAAGTACTGAAGCAGAGAAGTATTGTTATGAGAATTATAGATATCATAAAGATGTTCAGCAAACAAGCACTTCCTTTTCGAGGTCACAGAAATGAATCGGCCTACACTTTAGATAACGATGTTTTGAATCATGGTAATTTTTTTAGCTAAAGTGCAGTTAATGGCAAAATATAACAGTACTATGGCAGCTCATGTTTTTCCGGTGCAAAGCAAGTCTGAGCAGAGAATGAAACGATTAGAACAACAAAAAAAGGTTCACAGTAAAGGTCGTAGTGGACTTGTTACATACCTGAGTAAAACAACTATAAACTATTTAATCAACATTATGAAAAATATGATTCAAGAAAAAACTGGGCAAGAAGTTAATCAACAAAATACTATTCTATACCGGTTGATTCAACGCAAGATAATTCGATATGTGCTTAAAGGTAATATCTATGAGCGACTACTTTCAGTTGTACCAAGTAATGATGGAACAGGACGGACTTTTCGATCTATTAATCATAACGTTACAACGTCATAAAATTTACCCAGAAAATGCGTATCCGATAGCACAGATGGCTCTGCAAGCTACCATGGGCAGTACAAGGGTTTACAAAGTAGAATTGCTGTTGTGGCAGATCAACATGTTCATGTATGGTGGTATGCCCATGTTTAGAATCTAGTGATAACTGAGACTACAAAATGTTGTGTGCCTGCAGTTTCCTTTTTCAATTGGCTTCAGAATTTAGCTACATTTGTGAAAGCATCATACCAGCGAATGGCTGTATGGATAGAAGTGGTAGGAAAACATCTGGGACAAGAAAAAATTAAACTATTAAAACTAATAGGTGAGACTAGAAGGTCAGGGAAATCAAATGCAGCAACAACTATATTTAGATGCTTTGATGATGCTTCTGTGATTACTTGTGTGGATTTATTGGTATGCTTAACAATGATTCAAGAATCAGACAAGTTTGATGCAAAAACAAAGTATGAAGCAACGTTTTTTTTCAAAGTCTAGAAAAGTTTGAAACCATATTGACTGCATTTACTTATTTGTATATATTTGAAATTACAGCCCTTTTATCAAAATACCTGCAGATCAATGGATTAGATATGTTTACTGCATGGAGTTTGGTACAGCTACAACAACGTTGAAGGAACAGACAAGAACATTTGATAATATCCACAGCAAGGCTTTTGAATTTGTAACGAAATGTAGTGAGGAAATTTCGCAGATGAATTTGAATGAACAGATAACATTTCAAATTGATGCTTTGGAAGATGCATTGCCAGTTAAGAGAAAGAAGAAGATAAAAATGGCAGATGAACTTGCTAGTGATGAAGGAAGCTCCTCAGATCCCCTGGTTGGTTTTAGAATAAATGTGTTCAATTTAATAATGGATCGTATTGTTCAGTCACTGGAATCCCGCTTTGTACAACACAAACAGTTATATAAAGATTTATCTTGCTTGGACTCTATAAATTTTAAAACTATTGCTGAGAAAGGTCTTAAATATGGAGCATTGAGAGGAATTATCAAGTTGTTTCCACAAATCATCAAAGATCAAGTGAAATTGGAACTGTGTTATTTTTTTTTTCTTTTTCTTCAAACTTTGATGTTTTAAAGTTATTGCTTCATGATGGTGAAAATGTGGGCAGCAGTTGCACCAAGAGTAAAATGTACACTACTTGCCCATCTTGTATACTGAAAATTCTAGCTTCCAACAGACTTCATGACAAGGCATATGATAACCTTTATGAACTTTGTAAAATAATTTGCACATTATCTGTTACCCAAGTAAAGTGCGAGAGGGCATTTTCAAAACTGAAGATTATAAAGACAAGGTTAAGAAATTCAATGTCTGAGGAAAACTTAGAATCTTACATGTTACTATCCATTGAAAAGGAAATGTTAGATGAGCTGGACAATGAAGTAATTATTAGCATTTTTGCACAATCCTCCAGTGAACTTAAGCGATTGCTCCTAATATAGTGGACTGCATGTAAGAGGTTTTTGTAGTTTTTAACTGTCTATATACAAATTGTGTAGTACAAGTATGCTTAGATATATCCGAATATTATTTCAAAATTCTTGATAAATTGGTAGTATATGCATGTTATACTTCTGTATTGAAAGTATACTTTTATTTTGTGTATTTCACAATTATGAAAGTAATTAATCAAAACCATATCATATCTAGTCTTTTGATGGGCTAGACTAAATAAAGGGGAGGTGATAAAATTTGACATATGTATGATTAATGATAAATGCTATATATGTCTAAATTATTTGAAAGAACACTTAAGTAGAAAACGTATAAAGAATGCAGGCTATATGTATCTTCTTGATTTTCTTTACAGGTTTATTGGATTACATTTTTAGTTTGCAAACATTTCAAAATAACACTACTTTACATGTCATTAAACTTTTGGTTAGAAATTCAACTAAGCAATTATGTATCTATATTTGGTATTACTTTACATTATGTCTAGGTGATTTACACTTATTAGTAAAAAATAAACGTTCCAATAATTTGTCTTCTGTGTTTCCACATGTGCATTTTCAAATATTTTATGTATTTGTTATGTGAACTCTATTATATAGTATTATGGCTGAGGGTTGGAGTGGGCCCCCTCTTTTGTCACCTGGCAACCACAATTTTTAGACCCAGTCCGCCACTGCAAATACACAAGAGCGCCGCTCATGACGGCAGGGTGAGGGCTATCTGTTGAGCACAATCACTTGTTCTGTCTCACCCCATCCAAGTTCATCTTTCTCTTAAGAAGCAAAACATCTCGTCGCTCTTTCCACACTGTTCGGTGTCCTCATTCCAACTCGCTTATCGATTTGTTCATCTGCTGTCTCTCTAACTTTCTTCATCCTCGTCTTTGTCATATACATTCATCCCAAGTGGAATAATGTGCTGCACAGCCCACAGACTGTCTTCTCCTTCGTAGAGCACTTTTGACTGTATGATGCAATAGTAATTGGGGTATTCTACATAGTGGCCAGTTTTCTTTGGTCAGGTTTAACCAACACAATGTCTCCAACAGCTAGTATTGTCTTGGCTCCCAGTCGGAAGTTATGTTTCTGTTGTAATGAGCTCAGTTACTCCATCTGCCACTGATGTTGAAAGATTTGCAGGGTGTCAGTGAGGCAGAAATATTGATGACATATCTGCTTTGTCATCAAATTGTAACACATCTTCATGCAGCATAACAGGAGGCATTAAATGGATCATGGATCCTCAGATTAGATAAGAGGGAGTAAGAATTTCATTCTGGTGGGTATCACCTGTATTCATAAGAGGCCTGTTATTCATGACTGGTTCTGCCTCTTTCATTAGTGTACGAACCTGCACTTCTTTGAAGCTTTTGAGTCTGAACGATACTTCTAGGGTGCTTTTCACAACCTCGATTAGACAGCTGGAAAAAAAAAACCTTTCCAAGGATCTCACAGTGCAAAAGGTCCATTGAATCTTACACTTCTGCAGGAACTGTCGAGTGTCGTCTTCATCATGGATATCTTGTAGGAATGTGCTGGAGGCATGGAAAGTCTGGTAGTTATCACTGTATATGCTATAGGGCATGTTAGTCAATGCTAATGGGCATGACATATGTTTTCATGTGATAGGCTTATCCGATTCGAAGGACCAGAAAAGATGTCACGAATTATTCGGTGACTTTTGATACCAGCTTTGCCAAATCTTGTTGGCATATAGGCCTACCTGAAGGGACAGCTCTCAGCCCTTAAACAAGGACAAATGAACAAGGTTTCACAGCTTTATTTAAAAAAAGAACCGACTCTCATATCTACCTAATATTTACAGCTAAATCCTTTGTAAAGACAATGTCTTTTCAATGGTTTTAAATTTTCAACAAATTTCTAAGATCCCATGTATATCAATCAATGTAGAATTCTCTGGCCTTCCTTCCAATATAAATATCGTGTACACACAGACTGCGTCTCTGCATATTATCATTTATTATATGTCTGTAAACAAACACAAATTGTTGGTCTTAGTGTTTCAGACCTTTGTCGACATGTCCCAGGTAATACATGTCCGTCCGCACCTGTCATTGTATACCCGTGCAAGGGCAATAAAGCATCAGTACCCAGATACCTGTCAATGATGGTAAACATAGTGGTTTTGGCCTTGCTATTAACGGACTCACTACAGCCACTTACCTTTAGAGAACCTTTAACGGAATAACACGGCGACGCAAAATCTAGATCTCTGAAAGCTCCTTTTGTCGGTTGACACCAACAATACTTAACAGATTCATTATAACAGACTCATTATGGCGCACCTTTCCAGGTGTGTTCTGGTGTCTTCGAATGGTTTGGCTTCTGCCATTAATGACACGTCGACCGCATTCAGAAGTCATTAACGGAACCACATGGCGTCTAATCTTGACTTCTGATGAACCCGACACCATTCACGGACTAAATACAGTGCTTTTGTGTTTTGGTGTGTAAGGCAGTCATGATGACAGTCTGTGGTACACAGTTCTTCTGATGACACTCAGATACTCCACAACACTCTCACATCCACGAGAGTATCATCCGGCCAAATAGTCAAAGTGTCACCATTCTCACAACAGAATACGGCATCATGGTTCCTGCTTCAGGGTAGCAGGAATCACGGACGAGATGGCCAAGGCCGACATCATCATAATGACACTTCCGAGGAGGTTTTCAGTCGCATCACCCGTGCTTGGACCTTGGAGGAATAATGGGAGGAGACGCCTTGCTGCGGGATAAGTGAAGCCACTCAGGTCCCTGGCCGCCATATTGGGACTGGCAACTGAATCCCTGGGTCGACCGTAGGTAAGCGACCTTGCGATGACTAAGGTGTCATTCTTTTTATTTTTTATACGCTATGTTATTTTAATTCGTTCCTTTAGTTTTCTTGTGTGCGTCCTCTTCTGCTTACGGTACACATAATTTCGTACTCCATTTTATCCGCAGACAGTTAACACGTTTACTGAAACTATAATGCCATGATGAAAAAAATAAGTGAATTTGAGGGAAGTGAAGCTACTATTGAATTCATTATGGTATTCAACACCTTATTTGACATATCAAATTCTCGAAATCTAAATATCAAAGGATTTAAAAGACCAATTCAGAAGAATAATGCAATTGATATTAAAGATTTTCTAATAAAAGCAGAAACATATATCAGATCTTTGAGACTTCAGGATGGTAAAGACATCTTAAAATAAGATCGAAAAACTGGTTTAATTGGCTTTCTCTATTGCATACGAAGTCTTCAGATTCTGTACGAAACCTGTATTGCATCAGATGGTGGGCCTTTACAATTTTTGATGACCTACAAATTCAGTCAGGATCATATTGAACTATTCTTTGGTCAAGTAAGAAGTATGGAAGGCCATAATGATAATCCAACAGCGAGACAATTCTCTGCTGCTTACAAAAGGCTACTTGTACATAATGACTTAATGCCATCAGAGTCGGTGCCCATACTAACTGTTTCAAGCAGCATAAAAGAGCAGGTTGCAGTTTCAAGACATCGAGTTTTAGAAGTTCAAGAAGCATATTCAGATGGCAAGGAAGATGATTATGATTATATTCCAAACCATTACCACTTGTCAAAATGTTCAAATAAAATGGTAGCTTATATTGCAGGCTTTGTTGTTTTTAAGTTAAAAAAAAAGTCTTTACAGTGTGAGGTCTGTATTGATGCATTAACGTTAACAGACGCTAATTTTCGTCACACCCTCATCAAATTAAAAACCAAAGGAAAATTGGTGTATCCATCAAATGATGTTATTGATATATGCAATACATGCGGAAAAAAATAAGGGAAATGTTGTCCTGCAACAAAACACAGGGGAGAGTTAACTTCCATAAATTAGTTAGTTCAGTATTGGCAGCTTACAGAGGCAAAACAATATTTTCAGAGTTCGATTATCACATGTATGATACTCAACCATTGGACAATCACTTGCACTTATTGATTAAAACAATAATTGAAAAATATTTGCAAGTGAGATATAATTATGCTGGTAAGCGGATTACTGCTAAACCTCAATTGCAGGTCGCAGGAGAGAGCCGCCAGATATATACTAAGTTAATTCATTTTAGCAGTCAATAATTCTTAATAGTAGGCGATAACAAACAGTGAGGGCTAAGGAATTAGCAGACATAAAGAGAATAGCTTTAAATTTGTGCCAGTAATAGGTTATATGTATATAAGTTTGTGAAAAATTTGTATTGTATTTCTGAGTAATAAAGCAAGGTATTAAGTATGATGAAATAATTAACTATGTTCTTTAAAAGAATGATAAAATGTCTAACACTTTTCGCCCCCATTTATGCCATGAAAAGACGCATTATGATAATAAAAGATGTGAAAAGTAACTGAAGCATTTCTATTAATCCTTATGGTGTGGTCTCTCTTTTGCCAGTCCTAGGCGTGGCTGCCACACGGTAAACTGGCTTCACTTTACTGAACGGTCTGACCCATGCGGGGCATCTCCTCCCATTATTCCTCCAAGGCTCGGACGCACAGGCTGGTGATATCTTATGGGGACCTGAGGAATAAACTCGTCGGGACACACTCCCTTCCCATTCTGGTGAAGGCCACCTAAGTCCTTTACCTCATCAACCAGCCCTGGGAGATATAACCCAAAGACACCTGGGAGATCAACCTGTTATGGGAGATTTTCCTACGACGCTTCCACAGGACGTGAGGGCGCAGATTACTGAGGCGGACACACTCCCGATGGATGTTCTGGTTGACAGGGCCCAGAAGCTCCACGAGGCCGCCAGGGCCTCAAGATATGCCACGACACCTTCAACTAACAGGATGGTGGTGCAGGAACCTGACGAAACGGACATGAACATGGTTTATCAGAAGAAGGCGCTCCCACAACAGCAACAGCAGAAAAATAATTCTTTGTGATGCTGTTATCATCAGCAGTTCGGGAAGGAGACGCCAGGAATTGCAGATCACCCTGTTTCTTTCCAAAAAACTAGGATGGTAGCCACACACAACAGCAGCCATGGCTGCAAACTCTACAAGATCCCAACCAGTGGGTTTCTACATCTGCGTTGCCATATCTGGTTGTAGGATGCTGGTGGACACAGGCGATGCAGTCGGCATTCCTGCCATCAGAGGAGGACCACAACCACACATCTGACAACACGGCTACTCTGGCAGCTGCAAACGGGAGTCCCATCTGCTGCTACGGGGCCTGGACCCTCAAGATATCCATCCTGGGCCACAACTACGACTGGCCCTTCATCATCGCGGATGTCAAGGCTCCTCTGCTGGAGGCTGACTTCCTGGTGCAACATGGACTTCTGGTGAACAAGGGCTGCAAACGTTTACTGGATGTAGGGACTTGCTATTCTTGACCACTCTCAGCTGGACCAGGCCATTCTCGACCACTCACAGCCCGATTGGGCATACCTGCCGTATGTTCCCTCTCACCACACAAGTACAACGTCCTCCTGCAAGAGTTTTCCGACGTCTTCAAACTGGAACTGCATCAGTTGGCCGACCTCCTATACATGCCAAGTTTCACCGTCTGCCACCCAAGAGGCTCCAGGACGCCAAAAGCACATTCGCCAACTTGGAACAGATGGGAATCTGCAGAGAGGCGTCTAGTCCATGGGCATCTCTCCTCCACATGGTGAAGAAGTCCTATGGAGGAGTTATGGAGTTCTTTTTGACTACGTCTGTGTGTCTGTGAGAGAGAGATAGAAAGGGTGTACTGTATGGATAGTTAACGATTGAATTGGCTGTTGGTGAGTTCTGGGTTGTCTGCTGGTGCTGTTAGAGATCTTTAGTCAGAAGCTGTGATAATCAGTAGTGTTGACAGTGGTCTGTGGAAAGTGTTGAGGGATTGGTTAACTTATTTAAGTGTGTTATTGGTTTGTTGCTGATTGTTGTTGGGTTTGATATTGGTTGCTTAGTTGTTGTGCTGTGAGGTTTTTGTTGAGTTGTATGTGAGTTCCTGTTGGATTATATGTGAGTTGTTGTGGTTGAGGGTTGTTGATAATGGATGTGTGTGTTGCCTGTTTGTGTTGTTGTTTTATTGTGTTGGTAAATGTTTGTGCATTGGTCTTTTGTTGTGTTGTTGAGTTTTTGTTGTTATATGTGAGGTTGTGGTTGTGTTCCTTGGTTGTTTGCTGTCTTGTTAGGTTGTGGTTGTGTTCCTGTTTTGTTGTTGTGTTCCTTTTTTGTTGATGAGTTGTGGGGTTGTGGTCCTTGGGTGTTCTGTGTTGTTTTGTTGTGGGTTGTGGTTACAGCACAGCATAGCCTGGCGTGGTTGGTAAGTACATGTGTCTCGTGTTTTTGTTTTTGTGTTGACTATTTGTCAATTGTCCTGCGTGAATTCTGTAGTGTAAAGAGGAAAGTGTGACAGAGAGTGACTTTGGCATCTGGATTGATTAGGTTAATGTTGTGGGGGGCGGTTTGCCACTTGTACTTTTAGCTTGTGATCCCGCCACATTATTATTTTGGAGCCCGAACAGGGACTTGGTGCAGCAGTTGCAGGACGATTGGGGTATTGAGTTGTGTGACTGGTGGAGAAAGTGATGATGGAAGGGTTGAAGGAGAGGTTACAGTTGGCGAGGGAAGCTAAGGAAAGATTGGAAGTGGAGAATTAGAGGTTGAGGGTAGAGTGTGAGGAGCTGAAGAACGATTTAGAGGAGTGCGAAAGTGGAAATGAAAGAAAAGGTGAAAGGAGCAGAAGAGAGAATGGTTGAGAAAATGGACAAAAAATTTGGGGGTAATGATGAATGCAGTGCAAGAGATGATGCAGGAAATGATTAAGGGATTCATGGGAAAGGGAGCAGTAGGAGGTAGGCCTACTCGGTCTTGTGACAGGCCAGGAGTGGTAAAGGAAGTGAAAGAGCGAGTGGATGAGAGTACGAGTGACAAAGGTGACTTAGTTGTGATAGGTAAGGGAAAGAAAGGGAAGACACAGAATAAGGATAAACCTGAGGACAAGAATAAGAAGTTTTTTGAGGAAAAGAAGAAGACTAAGAGAAAGAAGGTTAGTAAGGGTGATGGACAGGATGAGACTAGGACTGAATACATTGGGGAAAGGGCTGAGAGTGATTTAGATAGTGGTGAGTGGAAACAGGTACGTAGAAAGAAGAAGGGTAAGAAGAGCGTAGTCGAGAGTATGGACGTGAGTAAGGAAGTGGATTCGCTGTATTCAGAAGAGGGAAAGAAGGGTCAGAATGGAAGTAGCGAAAGTGAGAGTGAGCAGGAAGTACGAGAGGCTGTGTATATGAGAGAGGTACCCCGATGTGCACAATACAAGGAACATGGTAGTAGGGACATAAAGGGACTTTTTTTTAAAGAATATGAGAGGTAATGTGAGGCAAAGTATGGGGATAACAAGAAAGTGAGGTAGCTTTTTGACAGGACTTTTGTTGAGTATGCATGGGGTAATGATGAGCGTATGGAATGTGCCATATGAGAGTGTAAAAGCTAGGATTGTAGAACAGGCAGAGGATAAAGAGTAGCATTAAATATAGGAGAAAGCAAGATTTTGAAGAGGCAAGAATGAATGTTGGTGAGTCCTTGTCGATGTATGTCTGTAAGTTAGAAACATTAGCCAGGAAAAAGTTTTGGGACGAAGGGATAAATGAGTGTAAGGAGTTAGTGCGGATGTTGTTGGCGACTGTACCAGAGAGCGTATATGAGTTTATAAATCTGAAACATAAGGAGAAAATGCGATGGACAAATGAAAGGTTGACGTGGAACAATATTTTAGAGATAGTAGAAGATTACAAGTTAGATAGGTGTATGAAAGAGAGTAGAAGTGTTAGTGTTAGGACTGAGGTAGCTGAGGTTGTGCCAGAATTTAAAAGCTATAGGGAGGGAGTTTTGGAAGAGCCGAGGCAAATGGCAGAGCAAGTAGTAGATAGGAGCGTTAGGGTAAGTAACGTGAGTGTAGTTAGCCCTAAAAGAGATAGGAGTGCGAGTGTTGGAAGAGTAGGGTCAGTTAGTTGTGAGCGTGAGCAGCAGCATTATAGATGTGGTAAGCCAGGACACAGGAAGAATGAATGTCGATGGGCGTTAGGAGCATGCTTCGGGTGTGGGCAAATGGGGCATTTAGTGAGTGAGTGTAAGAAAGATAGGGATATTAAATGTTAAAGGTGTGGACAGGCAGGGGACATAGCTAGTGGATATTGGGGTACCCGTATGAGCGTGGTTTGCGGCAACTGCGGGAAGAATGGCCATTATGCTAGGATGCTTAAAGAACAGCATGCGAAGTGTGTTGAATGTGGAATGGAAGGTCACTTGGCAAGTGTGTGTAGGCGAAAGAGGATGGGTCAGGCTGGGAATTCAGGAAACTTCATGAAAAGGGGATTCACTTGGGTGGGTCCGCTAGTATGCGACAGTATGTTAGGGAGAATGTGATGGGTGAGTGGTTGACAGTGAATAAATGTGAGCCGAGTGTCTGTGAGCAAATGGGTCTGGGAGATCGGCAGTTAGTGTTGGTTGAGTATGGAAGAAAGTGGAAGAAGGTATGGAAAGGGATAAACATGAACTGCATGATAGAGAGGTTAGTGTTAGGGTAAAAATGGTGGATGAGGCGTGTAATACAGATGACTTTGAGGGGAGGAATGATACATATAGTGTGTGTGGGTTTGAATTATCAGGGTTTAGTGAAGTTTCACCAGGAAGGAAATCAGGTGGTAAGGATGTAGTTGGCAGTATTAATAAGTCTCTGGGAGTTTGGCAGGAGTGTAAATGAGGTAAGTGATTTGGTGGCAGAGTTACGAGAGATATTTGGACAAGAGTTAGAAGGGTTAGATGAGATAGTGAATGGGATTTGGGAGGATGGTAGTGAGGGAGATGGTAATGGGAGTCTGACTGGAAGGGGTCTGGGAGAAGTTGATGGTGGTGTAACTGAGTGTGTATGAGGGCCCTCGAACAAGATCCAGGGATCCGTGGGTGTTGCGGAAGTCTGTTTAGTGTGGGTGTTGTGAGTGTAAGGAGACATTGTAAAATGTAATGGGGGAGGAAATATGGTGGAGTTATAGAGTTCTATTTGACAACGTCTGTGAGAGAGAGATGGTGTACTGTATGGATAGTTAATGATTGAATTGGCTGTTGGTGAGTTCTGGGTTGTCTGCTGGTGCTGTTAGAGATCTGAGTTTTGTGTTTTTAGTTAGTTTTCAACCAGTCTTTAGTCAGAAGCTGTGATAATCAGTAGTGTTGACAGCAGTCTGTAGAAAGTGTTGAGGGATTGGTTAAGTTATTTAAGTAGTGTGGTTTGTTGCTGATTGTTGTTGGGTTTGATATTGGTTGCTTAGGAGTTGTTGTGCTGTGAGGTTGTTGTTGAGTTGTATGCGAGTTCCTGTTGGATTATATGTGAGTTGTTGTTGTTAATGGATGTGTGTGTTGCCTTTTTTGTGTTATTTTTTGTGTGTTGGTAATTGTTTGTGCATTGGTCTTTTGTTGTGTTGTTGAGTTTTTGTTGTTATATGTGAGGTTGTGGTTGTGTTCCTTGGTTGTTTGCTGTTTTGTTAGGTTGTGGTTGTGTTCCTTTTTTGTTGTTGAGTTGTAGGGTTGTGGTCTTTGGGTGTTGGGTTGTGGTTGTGTTCCTGTTTTGTTGTGTTCCTTTTTTGTTGTTAAGTTGTGGTCCTTGGGTGTTGTGGTTGGTATCTCTGTGACCTCGACCAGCAGACAGCACAGCATAGCCTGGAGTATCTGGAGTGGTTGTTAAGTACATGTGTTTTGTGTTTTGTGTGTGTGTGTGTAGGTATTGGTCAATTGTCCTGCTTGAATTCTGTAGTGTAAAGAGGCAAGTGTGACAGATTGTGAGTTTGGCAGCTAGATTGATTAGGTTAATGGTGGGTGGGGGGGGGGGTGTTTGCCACTTGTTTTTTTAGCTTGTGATCCTGCCACAGTCCAACAGTACCTGGAGGCGCTGTGGGGACTATCGCAGCCTGAACCTCATGGCGAACACCAGACCACTACCCTCTGCCGAACATGCAGGACCTCACTAGGGTCCTTCACAGGGCCAAGGTCTTCAAGTCCTACTTCCAAGTTCCTGTACATCCTGACGACATTCCTAAGACAGCTGTCACCACGCCATTCAGGATGTACACATTCTCTTACTCCACTTTCGGCCTTAGAAACGCTGGGGCTACTTTCCAATGCCTGATGGATGGCATCCTGGGGATCTGCTTTTCTGTGTCTGCTACGTGGGCAATGTCCTGGTCTTCTCCAAATCTGCAGAACACATGAAACACGTGTGAGCGGTCCTGAAACGCCTCCAGGAGAATGGATTGGTCATCTGTTTCGACAAATGCATCTTCAAAGTGGAAAGGGTAGATTTCCTCGGCCAAGATCTCCCTGACTGGTGTTTGCCCTATAGTCTTGAAGGTTGCGACAGTGAAGGAGTTCCCAATGCCAGCAACAGTAAAGTCCCTGCAGGAATTTATCAGCATGGAGAACTACCGCCACCATTTCACGCTGGACATTGCCCGCATCATGTCTCTCTTAACGGAAGACCTGAAGGGGAAACCAAAGAAGCTGAAGTGGGAAGCCCCCCAACAACCTGCCTTCAAGTTAACAAAGGCATCCCTCACCAAAGCCGCCATATTGGTTTACTAGGATCCCGACACGGCCCTGAGACACCACCGACGCCAGCAACATCGCCTGCAGGGCCGTGTTGGAACAGATCATGAATGGTTCCTCTCGACTGTGTGCTTGCTTCAGCCAAAAGCTCAAGACACTGAAGACCCGTTATAGTACGTTTGACAGGGAACTGCTTGCCGTCTGCCAAGCTGTGCGGCACATTAGGTACCTCCTCGAAAGCACCCCTTTCACCATCATTATGGACCACTGGCATTCATGAAGGCGGGAGACGCATGGTCAGCAAGACAACAACTCCACCTGGAAACCATTGATGAGTTTGGCTGCACCATCAACTACATCCTGGGCAAGATGAACCCTGTGGCCGACGCCTTGTCAAGAATCAAAATCAACTCCATTCACCTGGGGATCGACTACGAATATCTGGCATGGGAACAAGCCACCAATCCTGAAGTGCCAGCTACTGCACAGCGCTTACCACACTGATGTGGGAAGACTTCCCTGTAGGCCCATCTGGCTTAATGCTCCTCTGCGACACCAGCATGGTCCGCTCCGGCTCATTGATACCAACTTCACAAAGGAGACAAGTGTTCGATATAATACACAGACTATCTCATCCATCAGGACGACGATGCAGCTGATGATGGGAAAATTCATGTGGCATGGGATCAGGAAGGATGTACAAGAGTGGGCCAAGAGGTGTGTGGCTTGCCAAACAAGCAAAATTAGCAGACACACAGAATCAAGTATGGGGGATTTCCCACAACCCAGGCAACTGATTGAACACATCCACATCGATGTTGTGGGCCCTATGCCTCTATTGGGGGATGCCAGATACCTCCTGACTATAATCAACCAATCCACAAGGTGGCTCAAGGCGACTCCTAAGACAGAAGCCACTACTAGCGCATGTACGGAGGCCCTTTTCTCATTCTTGATCAGCTGCTTCTGCGTACCAGATGACATCACCACAGACCATGGTCCTGTCTTCCTGTCCGACCTGTGGGCCTCCCTGGTTTGTCTGATGGGAACGACACCCCACAGCACTACTGCATGCAACCCTGCAGCCAGCGGCATGATGGAGAGGACCCACTGATTATGAAAGGCCGCCCTTATGGCGCACTGCATGGACGAGAACTGGATGTCGCAGCTACCCTGGATCCTGCTGGGTCTACACACCGCACCAAAATCAAACAGCGAGGCATCACCCATAAAGAAAGTCTACAGCAAGGCATTAGCCGTACCTGGCAAATTCTTCCCCACAGATGCTGCCGAATCAGATATGTCAATTCTGAGACTGCAGGAAATCGCAGGGAAATTCATGCCCTGTCTGAAAGCCTTTTCCGACAGGGCCAAATGCTTCAAGCCCAATGGCTTGGATACTTGCCAACTTGTCTTTGTGAGGAATGACGCCCACTGGCCCCCACCCTGATGAAACCTTACTGGGGGCCATACCCCATCATCAGCTGAATGGACAAAGCCTACCTCGTCATGATACATGGCTGCAAAGACTGGGTCTCGATCAATAGATTAAAACCCGCCTTCCTGATGGACGATGACAACACCAGGGAAGAAACTGGCAGGCACTCCAGAGTACCACCACAAAACAAGGATGCTCTCAAAGTCCCCAGCATGCCTGAACATGGCCGTGGATGCCCACAGATGACAGTTGAACCCCCCAAGTGCCACACCAGGGGAGGCATCCTGTCAGCCAAAACGCCGAAGGACTCAGCAGTCAATACCGCCCCACGATAACTGATCTCAAGGACATGGGTTCAACTCCTGCCTCCATGAAGATACTGCGACTAGTCCCTCAATTAATTTAATTAAATTTTCCAATCATTATTCATAATAATTGTCCCGGGGGGGGGGGGGGGGGGGGAGTACTTGTGAAGACACGTCTTTTCAATGTTTTTATTATCATTTCAACAAACGACTTGCTAAGATCCCATGTATATCAACCAGTGTAGAACTCTCTGGCCTTTCTATGGAGGAGTTATGGAGTTCCATTTGACAATGTCTGTGTGTGTATGTGTGTGAGAGAGAGAGGGTAATTGGTGGTTGGATGGTTAACGACTGAATTGGCTGTTGGTGAGTTCTGGGTTGTCTGTTGGTGTTGTTGGAGATCAGAGTTCGGTGTTTTGAGTGAGTTTTCAGTCAGTCTTTAGACAGAAGCTGTGAGAGACAGTAGTGTTGGCAGCATTATAGTGAAGGCTGTGATATTCAGCCGAGTTGTGCATTTTTGTTGTTATTTGGTTGTTGTTAAGTTAGTGTTGTTTGCTTAGAGTTGTTGAGCCTGTGCTGTTGGGATTTTTTGTGTTGTTTGTGTAGTGGTCTTTTGTTGTGTTGTTGAGTTTTGTTGTTATGAGTGAGGTTGTGGTTGTGTTGCTTGGTTGGTTGCTGTGTTGTTGGGTTGTGGTTGTGTTCCTTGGTTCTTTGCTGTGTTGTTGAGTTGTGGTTGTGTTCCTTGGTTGTTGTTGTGGTCCTTGGTTGTTGAGTTGTTGGTTGTAGTCCTTGGTTGTTGTGTTGTAATTGTGTTATTGGGTTGTGGTTCTTGGTTGTTGTTGTTGGTATCTCTGTGACCTCAACCAGCGGACAGCACAGCATAGCCCGGAGTATCTGAAGTGGTTGGTAAGTACATGTGTTTTGTGTTTTTTTTTGTGTGTGTGTGTGTAGGTGTAGGTCAATTGTCCTGCATGTATGCTGTAGTGTGAAGAGGAAAGTGTGACTGGGGTGAGTTGGGCAGCTGGATTGATTAGGTTAATGTGGGGGGGATTTTGCTACTTGTTTTTAGCTTGTGACGCCACGTTTCCACCAATATAAATATCATGTGTACACACAGACTGCATCTGTGCATATTATCATTCATATGTCTGTCTCAGCATTTGGACCTCTGTAGACCTGTTCCAGGTACTAACATGGCCATCCGCACCTGTCATTGTATAACCCACACATGGGCAATAAAGCATCAGTACCCAGATACCTGTCAATTTATGTCCTCACACTCAACAGCAAATTTCCCACCAGCTTGGTAGTCCACAGGGAACACGGGACTTCATGGTCACGGGAAAAATGAACTTTGAATCTTAATTCACTGATGAAAAAACCATTCCACATTCACTGGGCTTGAGATCACTTCAACCATCCCACATTCACTGGGCTTGAGATCACTTCAATTTTAAGTTGAGTATGACCCTACTTACTATTAATAACAACTATAAGGGGACTCATGATTACCACAATGGAGAACGAAATTTTGGCGTAAAACTTGGAGAGAATTTAGATATGTCACACCTTGCTGGTATCTGTTAAGGGAAGGATGATCCCTGGTGCTCAAGGTGCTATTGTCCTTGACCAGGTAGTCACTCTCCCTGCTCTCAATTTTCTTACTTTGATTATGATTCCCCAATCTCAATAACAATTTCATCTTGACAAAACATATTGAAGTGACCTCTGTGACCTCACGTGGATTACTCAACAAAGGGTACAAAAATATCTCAAAATTGACAGAACCATTGCGTTTTTGCTACCAACGGGTTTTCGCACAGTAATGTGATTCTGAGGCAGACTCAAATCAGGGAAAATGGTGCACTCATTTTTCATGACACTCCCCATCATCAATTATCAACTACACAGACAACGTTGTGTGTTTTTATACCTCTTTTCATGGCTGTGTGCAAATTCGATTCAAGTTCAACACTGTAAATAAACAAATGTTCTGTGGTGTTAGCTTGCTCTCTACACCTTATATATAAAGCTGACGGTCGGACTGTGTATGAATGTATATCTACTACAGACGGCAAAACTATTGGACTGAATTGAACCAAAGATGGACCATATATGTACATTTTACAGGGGATGGTTTTAACCTGGTACCGTTTTGATCTAGCCATGCCACCTTCTTTATTATTATTTGTAGAGAAAAAAGAAACTCATATTCCGATAGAACTTTATACAAGGATTCCGAACATGCTCTTACTTTTCCTTTTGAGCGCTTCAGTGGCGTGGTTGATATGGTGTTTGCGTTCCACCTCGGTGGTCGCGGGTTCGATTCTCGGCCATTCCATTGAGGAGTGAAAAATATTGATGATATTAGGGGATGAATTACTGAGTGCCGTTTTTATTTGAATATCCGGCCATGCTAACCTCTTAAAAATTGGTTTTAGAAAAAAATACTATGCTGATAGAACTTTTTGCGAAATTTCAAATATGCTTTTTTCTTCTATGATGAAAAATAACGATGATATTACAGTTCAGACAATGCTAGCCTACTGTTGGCAGCCGCTAGGGGCTAGGTTCATATGTCCTGTGTTTATTTCTATTATAATTGTTTTTACTCTTATATTTTCTTCAAGATGTTTATATGTGCCATGATAATGGAAGCTGCTTTGGTGGTTTTTATCTACCAACCTGAAATTCGTGGGTTTTTATTTTATTTATCCATTCTTTCACACAACAATTTGCTGTTTTAATCTTATGTCTTATCTTTCCTACCTTAGGTAGTTAGATACAGTCAGCTCTTTCGGCTGACACGGGGTCTTGCTTTTCAACAGGCCTTATTGCATAGAGTACTTGAAAAGAGAACTACTGATTCCGCTGCTCGGGTCCTCAAGGTCTGATCCCAAACTGGATTAGCGCGTTCTTTAACAAACGCTCTCGCATTAACTTTTGGTTGTTATTTACTTAAGTTTTTTTTATTTATATTTGATTTCCAAAAACAAAATAGTCATTTATCACTGTTTTCCAATATACACCATTTTTCTAATAAACATTACTCTTACTCTCATACTCTAATTTTTAATACATGAAATCAGTACAATTATTAAAGAGATGCAATATTTTTTATTTATATAAGGATGAATATATGAAACTAATAAAGAAAAAATATCAATTACACGAAAAGAAAAACAAATGTGGAAATTTGCATCACTGAAGAATTACTTGATTTCTCAGATCCATTAAAACAAAAGTTTTTTTTTTATTGCTGATTATCTTGTTCATAAATATGGGGTAACAGATGCAAGTGAAGGTAACATTTCAATTGAATTTTCAGAGGAACTGAATCATGGTGGCCTTTGTGTTCCTTCATTTGATATAAAGTTCTTGTTCATAGTGCATTCCTTTGTTTGAGAAATTAAGTGAGCCGAGAAAAATATTGTGGAAATTACGTGGCTAAGCTTTTAGCAATGATTGATTCTTCTTTGGTAAAAAAAAAACAAGAGAGCTTGTCAATCTCAAAAATATTTTGTTCAAAGTTTATGTTTAAACAATTCCAATCAAGAGAATGAACTAGGTTGCTTAAGACAACCAGAAAACCTATCAAATTAAGATTAATTGATAACTGAAAGTATGAATTTAGATGTGTTCTTTATTTTTCCATGACATTTTTGCACTGATTTATTTCTCCTTATATCTTGGAACTAAAATACTAAAAAAATTTATCAAGATCTGCCATATCTACAATTATTGTTTTTCTTTTATTATTATTGATATTTTGTCCTATATTGGTATTATATTTTTATCCTTCTTACATAAAAAGATGTTGCATCTTTATTTAATAACTGTACTGATTTTATGTATCTAAATTAGAGTAAAATAAAATTCAACATTTTTTTATTGATAACAAAATAACATTTAAGTGATGTTTATTAGAAAACATGGATAAAAGACTTTCCTTTTTTTTTAGAAAATCAAATATCATATTAAAAAAAAAAAAAAAAAGTAAACAACAACAAAAAAAGTTAAGGTAAGAGCGCCGTTTGGGACCCGAGCAGCAGAGTCGGCGGTACTGTAAGGACAACGGTTTTTCTATATTTTTATTGTATTTCATCATCAAGCTGCGTTATTCCTTTAACCATTCTATAGACCGTTCCGCGACCTTTCTGCCGATGTATAACTCGTGTAATTTCATTATTTGTATATCTTATTATCTTTAAATGTATGTTTCCGAGAAAACAAATTCTTCTGGCCCAGACCCAGTTTCTCTCTGTTCAGGTAAGATACTACATATCCATCTGCAGCCTCCTTTATAGCCTGTTTTTACCTGTAATAAATCAGTACCCAGCTACCTGTCTTACTTTCAGGTCCTCACAACTGGTGACCTCCCAGAGTCAGTGACACTGTTTTAGGCCCAGCCTTTAATGGACTAATTACGGCCGCTCACCTTCAGAGAACCTTTAGCGGTCTCAATACGGCACCACAGTTTAGGTCTCTGAAAGCTCCATTCCGAGGACGATACCGACACCATTAACGGACCCATCACAGCTCAGCTTCCAAACGTGTTTTGGCATTTTTCGAGGACGGGTAGCTGGGTGCTGGTCAGCCAACACAAAATCAGGCAGTGGTCCAGAAACCTCCATTCGACGTCGTGGCCTCCTTTTCTTCAACTGGGGGACGCCAGATACCTTCTCGACCCGTTGAACCTGCTAGCCTCCTCGGTTCTTCACCCTGCGCCATTGCAAATCCTGTGAGTTCCCAGGCAACCTCCTGACGCCACTGCTGCACCCAGGGTCCTGCTTTAGCCGCCTAACATTGCTGCCTGTGGGCCTCCTCAACACCCGACGAAGCGCCTCAGTGGCGTGGATGGTATGGTGTTTGCTTCCCACCTCAGTGGTCGCGGGTTCGATTCTCGGCCATTCCATTGAGGAGTGATAGATGAGTATTTCTGGTGATAGAAGTTCACTCTCGACGTGGTTCGGAAGTCACGTAAAACCATTGGTCCCATTGCTGAATAACCACTGGTTCCATGCAATGTAAAAACACCATACAAAAAAAAAAAAAAAAACAACCCCGACGGTACCGTCAGTCCGTCACTCCTGGGGCTCACTCAGCTTGCCCGACATCGCTGCCACACCTGTGGACCTGCTCACCCTTCTGACGTCATTGTCTGTAGTAGGCCTCCTCAATCCATCGACACAGCTGCCACACCTGTGGGCCTCCTCTGCCTGCTGCCGCTGTTACCTGTGGACCTCCTCTGCCTGCTGCTGCCGCTACCTGTGGGACTCCTCTGCCTGCTGCCACCTCTACCTGTGTGCTTCCTCGACCTGCCGACGCTTCTACCTCACCTGTGGTTCTGCACAGGATTAATAGAGTACAGGGTTAGACAGCTCTGAATAGAATACAGGGTTAGACTGCTTCTGACCAAAATAGGACAATCTCGTGCATGACGTCACGTGGCTGATCTGACTGAGGTGCAGGTAAAAAAAAAAGTCATCAGTCAGTATTTGACCCCACCAGAGTGAAGAACAAGGAAACTATCTTCCAGCACCTGGAGATTAACAGGGACCTCTCTCACACAAGGTCGTGAAAGAGATAGGTAATGGGTGTGGGCAAACAATTCCTATAGTTACCTTTAATTTATTTGTTTTCTTTGTTTTCTTTTATGGCCACCTACCAATTACGTCATAAATATGCGCAGTAACGACGGGACGCTCTAACCCTGTACTCTATTAATCCTGGCTCTGGGCTGCCTGCCGGACACTGCTGCTGCGCTAGAGACTTCCTCAGGCCAACCTACACCGCCACCGCACCTGGGGGTCACCACAGCCCATCACACGCCACCACCACATGCAAAATAGCTCCCTCCACAGTCTTGGTTGCCCTCAGTCGACAATAGAACCACCAGGGGAGGCATCCTGTCACCCAGCAATGCCGAAGGACTCTATATTCGGTAACGCCCAATAATAATACACGTGGTCGCCTCCTGCCTCCAAGATATTTTTCATCCAATCATTATTCCATAATGATTGTCTTGGCCCAAGGACACGGAGTCGCCTCCTGCCTCCAAGATATTTTTCATCCAATCATTATTCCATAATGATTGTCTTGGCCCAAGGACACGGAGTCGCCTCCTGCCTCCAAGATATTTTTCATCCAATCATTATTCCATAATGATGTGGCCCAAGGACGGATCGCCTCCTGCCTCCAGATATTTTTCATCCAATCATTATTCCATAATGATTGTCTTGGCAGGACACGGAGTCTCCTCCAAGTCATACAATTTATTCCAATAATTGTCTTGGCACAAGGACACGGGGTCGCCTCCTGCCTCCAAGATATTTTTCATACAATCATTTTTCCATAATCATTGTCTTGGGGGGTAGTATTTGTAAGGACAACCCTTTTTCTATATTTTTATTGTATTTCATCATCAAGCCGTGTTGTTCCTTTAACCATTTTATAGAGCGTTCTGCGGCCTTTCCGCCGATGTATAACTCATATGATTTCATTATTTGTATATCTTATTATCTTTAAATGTATAGCTCCGAGAAAACAAATTCTGGCCCAGACCTAGTTTCTCTCTGTTCAGATGGGATACTACATATCCCTCCGCAGCCTCCTTTATAGCCTGTTTTTACCTGTAAATAATAAATTATCAGTACCCAGCTACCTGTCTTACTTTCTGGTCCTCACAGTCCTCTTTTCAAGCAGTCAATGCCTTAATGTCATGTTTTGCATGTTTGACGAGACACTCCCAGCATCTCTTATACAATTCCTTAATCTGATCTCCCGCTATCTTTAATCTTTTATCATCTGACGTTATATTATATTTTCAGCTAACCATATGCATGTTTCTGTAAATAATCGCTAACATGGTGTTGTTGTTACCCTATAAGTCTCAAATATTATATGCAAACTAATGTTCTTGACACTACTTGTGGTGAAACTAAACTGAATTTTAGGGCCACATTCGGTACGATTTCATTCAACCTTAAGCCCTCCTGCACTATCTTTGAATGAGACCAAGTTACAGTGCTGACGAGTTTAGTAACTTACTTAAAGTCAAGAAAGCTTGCATTTTATTCAACAAAAGTGCAGTTAAGAAACAATCAACTGTATTTCCTGCACCATTTTTTTTTGGGTGATGCCACACGGGTTCACAAATACGCATTTAAAGGTTTAATACATATAATTAATATTTAAAGAACAGAACAATTATTCAAATTACGTTAAGAAGCAAGAAAACTAACACATTACTGCAAAAATTATTAACAAAACGTTACGTTACTTCGATAGAAATAAAACTTAATTGGCAAACAGGATCTCAGAATATCCTAATGAAGAAGTTACAGCAATGGCGACGACGATTCACGAGGTGATGTGGCTGGATCTTGCAAGAATATCTTCTTTTACTTGCCTTCGTGGAGTCAGATGCTAGAATCAGAGCGCTTCACCCAGGGTTCCCAGGTGTATCAGACCAAATTATCGTACCAAACTTCTTCAAATTATCGTATTTTGATTAGAATTATCGTACATTTTTTCATATCATAATATAACTGTATTTCATCTACAGCAATATATCTTTATATCTATTAATGTAAGGCTAAATAGAAAAATTGTGATGCCATTTCTATTATTGCTAATAATGACAAAACGAAATAGAACAAAAAGATATCTTTTCTGTAGGCTGTACAAAGTAGCCTATTTAGTACTTCAGTGATTGTTATTGTCATTCTATATCACCAATGTAAAGTTTAAAAAAGAAAAAATCACAACTAACATGGGTATTGCTTTAAGAAAATTGCCAATTGTTCTTAAACATCACATTACAACCCCATTAAAAAAAAAAAAAAAAAAACATGCAGCAAAATCATATAATTGTTTACTTTCAATTCTTCACTGATAGCCATTACTAATCATCAGTATTACATCAATGAAAATGAAATGGAAAAATGCGACAAAAAGATCACTGTTAATAATCATCAGTATTATCATCAATGAAAACGAAACTAAAAGATCAGTACTATGCTGTTTATGAAGGACTCGCTAATTGTTCTTTATCATCACACTGTAATAACAATAAAAACGAAAAATATGTATACAGGAAAAAAAAATGACTTCACTGCCTCATTCATCATCCTTATCATCACCATCAAAGGAGAGAGAGAGAGGTACATATTTGTCTGTTACCTTTCTATATCTTCTTTTTTTGCCTTCTGCTCCTTTTAAGCTTTACTTATTTTCAGGTGGCGAATGATCTTTGGGTGCCTTATAGCCTTGAATCTTCTAAATTCCGTACATTTCCAGTAATTATCTTACATATATCGCGAATTATCGTATATCGTTCGCTCGTTATCGTTTATCGTTCAGAGGGTCAAATTATCATACTTGTACGATAATTATCGTACGCCCGGGAACCCTGGAGCCTTCACCTTTCCACCCTAGAAGAAAACTCGGGAGGAGTATATTGCATAACACAATTGTCACATATACAAAATTACAGGGTTACGTAACAAACATCAACTTAAAAACAAACATAAAGTGCTTTAATCGTAACCCAACATACAAAAAAAAAAAAAAGGGGGATTTCGTCCAGTAGGCAAGCATAAATTACTGGTATGTGCCCTTACAATAAGAAAATAATATATACATAGTCTCCACAGGAAGAGGTTTGACAACACTGTAATTATACGTCATCTAATTATATAGATGGACAAAATATGCAAAAAAGTGGTTTATTACTTTGAATATCAATGTACTAATTTATACCAACTCATTGCTATAGTTAACATAATAAAACTACTTCTGTGGAGCAAATAATCATATAACGTATTTCCATAGAAACTGAGAAATTTTATTCAAAACAAGTACTCATAAAAAACTAAGAAATTTTATTCAAGGGGAATAAATGGCAATTTTTGACACTACTACTACCGTCACATAATTTTAATCTTGCTTGTAAAACCAAGAATCTTACTTGGGCAACATATATACACGGTTTCTCCCTTTAAGGGTTGTACAGTCTACTTATGTAGGACCCTTCCTCATTCCAAAGCTAGGGTTTTCTTTTTTTGAAGGACTTATCTCTAAGTGCTTACACTTACCGTTTAGTTACTTCTATTTAACTAAATCTAAATTGTATTTTTCTTATTTTATGTTGAATCTTTCTTACTACTTGGGAACAGTGTATCTTCCTTACATATAAAGATTTCTATTATAATATTCTTAATCGGCGTTCTATGTAGTGCATTTCTGTTCCGTATTCCCCTAATCCCAGCTATTTAATATTAATCCGGCAGTTACAGAAGAGCTGAGAGGGTGGGCTTTGGGGTGGCGTTGTAAAGATTATGCCGCAGTCATAAGTGTATTCTTTGCAAAACCAACAAATCTCGTTTTCCCGTAGACGCTATAGCTAATGTCCCTGACATATTCATTCTTAATAAATTTTCAGCGCGTTTACGAGATTATTTAACGGTTTTTGAACGAACCCTAGGATCTGAGCTTGCTTAAGCACAGGTATGTTATCAAAATCAAATTTCAATACGAAGTCTACTACGGTACCTACGTACATCTGCCTCTTGATGCCATCCTAGGTTAGCTAGGCTAGGTACCTAGCTATTTCAAGCCCGTAAAGAATAGGGTTAAGATAGCTTCGATTTGGTAAAGATAGCCTTAGTTGGTATAGCTGATGAAGAGTAGGGAGACAGAAGTAGGCGTGAGAAATCCTACCGTGAAAACTGATCAAACCCATCCTTTCTTAGAATGCAATGTCCTGACCTAACAAGACCTTACCTGGCTTAGGGCTCCGCACCCTGACTTGGCCGGTGTTGAGGTCTTGGCTCCTTCCACCCCACCTCCCCCGCGCTCAAAAAAAAAAAAAAAAGGAAGAAGAAAGCCAGACATTTCCTAGATCTCATTCTCCGACCTAACCAGACTACCTTAGGTAGGTAGGTAGTATAGGTACCTCCGAAAAATCATTCTAGTATCCCCTCAGAGTACCAGTTAAGTTAGGGGCTTTTGGTACTAAATTGTACCTAGTATTCGTCTAAAGTTGTTGGCAAACTGCTTACTGTGGGTCAGAGTTGGTTAATCTAAACAATAGGCCTAGTTGGGTGTCGGGTATTTCCTTGGAGCTTGGCTATTTCTACAGTACTTTGGTTGCTTGTAATTGAGGAGGGTTGCAGTTGTGCTGTACATACTAGCTAGCTTAGATGGTAAAATGTTTCTTGACATCCTTTTTGCATTGTAGACATGAAAATATAATTTTCTTACATTATTATTGTGTTCTTTGAACATTCTGGTGTTAGTTTTGAAGCAAATGACCTAACCTGACCTGAACTACCTATAGTAGAGTCCACATAGCTTTGCAGCTAAGCCCCACCCACTGCACGCCAGTGATTGAAGGAGGAATGATGTAACACTTTTTATTATAAGATTTATTGAATTATGTGCAAACCTTTTTAGTTAGTATCCACTACATATCATTTGTATGCACATAACTAATTTTGTGTCAAGCTATTTCCTATTAAAAGGATGTGTGTACTACATTTTGTGTTGGCATTGTATAAAGATTTTATTGAATTTTTAATTTCAGAGTTCTTCTTACAACCATGAATGACAATGACGGTGGGGATGATAATCTTTTATCACAGGCTTTTGCAGTAAGTAAAGTGCCAGACAATTATGACCCATCAGTACCACCAGCATCAGCAGAAGAGTATCTTCAGCATGTAGTGTAAGTTATATTCAGCTAATTTATAATATGACTTTAAAATCAAGTGCGTATACCTCAAAATTGGAATAATTAAAAGATCTCATTCTCATTTTTGAGTCAGTTTCATGTGAACATTATTCACATATTTCTTAAATGAAATTACAGTCAACCCCTTCATATTCGTGGTTCTGGATTTGTGGCTTCACCTGTTCATGGATTGTTCTGTGGAATGTATATCCACATTATATATTCACAGAAAATTTGCCCATTCACTGAATTTTTCAGAGATGATTATTCACTAATTACTGCATTTTCTTATTATTTCTGTGACTAAACACATTTTTCATGATAAAAACAATTAAATTAGGTAGGTATTAGCATTTTTGGAGGGTGTTTTTGGTGTTTGAATTGTTAAAATAGGCAGTTTATAAGCATCTTTACTGAAATATGTCATACACTTCATTGAAATGTAATTCTTGGGTTAGTTGTATGAGCTGTTGTGTGCATAATGGTCTGAATAGCTAACAGTTTAGACTTTGTTATTTGCAGTCATGTTCATCAGAGTTAATAAATAGATAAGATGCTGTCCATCTATCTACTTTTAACATGATGTGCTACCTTTTGTAGTTATTTCAGTGTATGATTGATAGCAAAGAACATGTTAAGCTAAAGTAGGTAGAAAAAAATCTTGATTTTGTCCATCACCCCCAGAAAATGAATGTTCATAGGACATCAGACGAACATACTTTACAAGCTTGCGAACTTCAAGCCCAAACCTAAAAAGTGCTTGTAATACATCTAAAAAATACCCGTTTTCGTGTACGCTTTTAGGTTTGTGCAAGCCTTAAATATGCTTGAAATAAACCTCAATAAAAGCCTTGAAAGAGCTTCAAAATACCATGGTATAAACCTTTAAAAAGCCCATATAAAACCTTAAATAGGCTTTTAAATGCCTCATAATTACCTATTAACTGCTTTTAACATACTTTGTAAAATCCTGTACAGAACCTTAAATAGGCTTTATCAATGACTCATAATTACCTTTTAATTGCTTTTAACAAACTGTAAGGATATTAAACAACCCTTATAGAGGCCCCAAAAACTTGTTTACAAGGTTTACATGAACCTTGCAATAGCTTTGAATCATAATTTTCAAGGCCATAAAATTAAAGTTCATAATCTTACAATAAATAACTCAGGAGAATGAAAGTTTTAATCTTGCTTATCATTTATTTTGCACTGACATGTTTCAGTGAGGACTAACACTGTACAAGTAAATAGTCAAGTACTGTGGCCTCAAATAACCTACACATGCACTCGATTGATTCTTACCTCAGTAGCACAACCTCATTCCATAAAAAAATCACAGTAAAAAAAAGGTATATTTAAAGTATGTATGTACACATACACACACATGAGACTTGTGCTAATGGACAGCTATTTTTATAAAACACACACACACACATAAAATAGTCTTTACCATACTGAAGATTGCAACCACTTTGAATGATACAAGACAAAAGACGAGAGATTCAAATATATCACATCCCACCAAGCGCATGAACCATTTGTTTTGGTTTTATTTCTATTTTTCTTTTGGTAACAGATATATGCATGTACAAACACTGAAAATATACATAAAATAAACCTTATAAAATATGCTAATATGTAGATACATATACTACAAAAAAAAAAAAAAAATTTGGACACACTTCCATCTCCCTTCCTCTGTGGAATCTGATTTCTTCCTCAATTTTCACTGAAGCGGTAATAGCTGCCAAAAACTGACTGTGATATAGCTTCACCTTTTCAACCAGGTGCCATGACACAATTCAGCCATGCCTCAACCTCCACAAACAATTCAAGTCGCATCGTAGGCTATGTCCCATTTTCTAGGTAGAGATACGGTGTGTCAGCCTTTAGGCTGGTGTCTATCCTGAAAAAGAGTTATATATATGTAGTTTTCCCTTTCTGTCACATTAGGCATTGTATGTGTTACTGTAGCCTACATTGTTTTTTAACTGATTTTGCAAATCTTTAATCCAAGTTAATTGCTCCTTATTAGTACCAACTGATTAACAAAAATTAATATACATGAATATTATCAGTAAAATATAGGGTAGGGCTAAGAAATTTCACAAGATATAATAAATTAACTGTTCTGGTAACTCACTACTCTGTCCATTATACTGTAATATGATAATGAACTTGCAGACCCTGAGAAAAATATAAAGCTATACCTCATTAATTTTATCCTGAACCATGCAAAAGGCAATAGCCCAGGCGAGTTTGTAAGCCGAACAGTGATTTGCTGCTACCGTACATTTATAGGTCTGAATTATTTATTATTTTTTGCATTGGTTTTACAAATACAGTGCTTTATCATATTTCATAAAAATGTAAGGGTAATATTATCATAGCATTGAAACCTACAATGAGTTTAAAAAAAATTATTTGGTACTAGAGCCAACCCCTTTCTTAATATTTACCATGAATATCTGTTCCTCAAACACTAATTGCGTGTAACATCACCCATTACTTTTCTTTCAATGCTAGAGGTCCTCCAGCAATGAAAGGGTAACTCTAGGGAATACTCCACGCCTTATTTTATTTTATTTTTTCCATAAAAATAATAATAAAAAAAAACTTTTGGGTAATTCTTACTATTAGAGTCACATGAGTTATAGAAAAGTAGATGCCTAGAATTAGGGAGAATATTGTATAGAATGCATAGATAAGTCATTAAGGGAGGAAATGTCTAATAATGAAAATAATGATGTTTAAAGTGGAGGTTAGGTTAAGCATTATAGGTTAGGCTAGTACACAAAATTTATTGTCCAAATAATGCTTTACAGATGCAGAGGTTAGGTTAAGCATTATAAGGAAATGTCTAATAATGAAAATAATGATGTTTAAAGTTAAGAATGAGGGATCCACTGACCATTAATGTAAATAAATACAGTCTAACCTAATATTACGTAATCTAACCAACGTAGCCCATGTTATCATTAAATTGTAAATTTATGAAGGTTAGGTTAAATAAGCCAAATACTCAGTTAGACTATAGTTCTAGATAAAGAAATTGAAGAGGATCCCACAATCTTTACCCTTATCCCCTAGGTATTCTCCTTAACTCAGAGTGCTGAAAATTAAAGATTTTGAGATGTCCTGTGGAAATTCACAATTTCAGAATTGTCATTTAAAAAGACTGCTTTTTATGTTAGTTTAGATGTTGTTGTAATAAATTCAAGTAGGGCAGACCCTCCAGCACCTCAAATGTCCACAAAATTAGGTGGAAATGGAAAATTGTCCTCCAGTACCTGAGCTTCCAATTTCTGGCACTCTGTCTTTACTTTAGGTGTTTACTTTTTTACAAGCTTGCACAGCCTTAATAGCCTAGTAAGAATCACTAAGTTACCAACCTTTTTTTTTTTGGTATATCTATGCAAAAAAAAAAAAAAAAATTTGGAAAAAAACCTTGATCAGTAAAATAGGAAGTACTAACCTTTTATTCTATAACCACCCAACATGCTTGGGGCCCCTATGGCAATTGGGGGTTTTGGGTGCACTAGCCTAACCTAACCTCTGCGTCAATCAAGCATTACCTAGATGGGGGTTTGCCCCTACACCCCCCTTTAAAGGTTGGGGGGCTTCTCCCTCACAAGCCTTGACTTAATTACTTAGCCGAGGATGGCTGTAGGACACCATAAATTAGGTAGGTAGGTAATACTAGCCTATAGGTTTACTTAATTTTTGGCCGAGACCTTGTCACCTTGTACAGCCTACATTCTTGCCAATTTTAGTCCAGTCTAAAGGTTTGCTCACATTAAAACCCTTAGAACAAAAGCAACTCTTCCTAGAGTTGTTGGTATTTCAATTCCCCAAAGAAAATGCAGAATTATTCCCTACAGACTAACGGTACTTTTCTCTCATAATGCTATAGGAATAGAGTATACTATAAAATGATAGTGAAAGATAATGGCATAAGCTGCTATCACTTACCTATGGGCCTGGCTTTCTCAAGTCGTCGTAGTGGTATCTATATCAGCTGGCATGCACTTGCATGTAAATTTAATTCAGCCACTTGTCAAACAAATTCAGTTCATGCGGCCCGCCAATTTGTTTACGCTGCTGCTGAGACATCTGGTGGTGGCATTTGCTGACCATTTCCCACACAGTTCAAATTTCTCGATCACGCGTAATTGCTGTATAATTTTGGGCTTATATAAACATATTTTATTACTTTATATGCTGCCGTTTGCTCACGAAATGAGGACGAATGTTTAAAACAATTAATAGAGGAATCTTTTCAAGAAATGGAAAAACCTTTAATTTTCCTCGAAAGGTGAAAATGAGGTTTGTACATGTTTTTGTATATTATAATATTACGATTTTTGTGCATCACTATATTTCTGCATGTGACCGGTCTAAAATCAATGAGAAAACGCATAATTTACTGTATATCGAGTTATATTATCATTGACGAATAGAGAGCCTGAACATGTATGGCCTAAAAACACGATGATTGCGAGGACAACTAATAGAAACATTTAAAATACTGAAATTGTAATAAAGGTAGATAGTTACCTATTTACATTAAATGAAAACTAGCCAAGAAATAATGGATGGAAAATAGAACTGAAGAGATACAACAGATCCCATTGTGGGAACTTCTTTACATACATGATATGTAACACATGGAATAAACTGCCACCAGAAGTTTTAAACAGTAACAATGTGGAAGAGTTTTAAAGAAAGCTAGATAAAGTCATTAGGACACTGTGAATGCACAGTAAAACCTGCTCCTAGAGATAAGTGAGCACATGATGTCTCCTCGGATGGACTAACAAGTCTTTGAGACATTCTAATCCTTGTAACTCCTTGTTACTTCCTTTGGAAATGTTTCCCTTAAAGAAGTCATAACGTGTACATGGTTTTTTTATAGTGTAGTCGCTTATTTCGTCCTGAAGGAGTTACCCCTCCGTGGTGTGCCAGTTCTCTCCATAGTGACCAGACTAATATCAAAGAAATATCTTTTAGCCTGGTTGTAATTATAAACACTGACACATGGACTCGGAGACAAGAGGGCATTTTCTCTCATCTTCAGCAAGGCTGAACCCAGTTTTTCCCACGTCAGAAACTGGAAGAAGTGACTATTGCACATGCACGTTGGCCATCTTGTTCACAACCGGACCAGTTAAAAGACTATGAAACATTGCCTCTTCTAGTTAATGTAGAGTGTGTGTATGTCAAGCCAGTGCTCCTCGCTAAAGACCGTTTCAGTGTTACATTTTTTCATCAAGGATCATGGAAACATCTAAACTTGAAAGTCAAGTGCTTATTTTTAAGCTCCAGTTAAATATTGTTAGTTTAAACTGTGGAACAAATGTTTATATTTTGTATGATAGCCAAAAACCAGTCTTTTTTTTTTTTGCAAGCACATAGTACATTCTTATGGTCTCTTGTTTGCTGTTTGTGAAAAGTGCCAGATTTGAAGAATTTGTCATTCTATTTTAGAAGTTTTAGCTAATGAAATGTTCCACTATTTATTATTAGATAATCCTGTCAGATAATGATGTCTACAGTAGCCTAAGCAGTAGCTTACTTGAGATAATATCCTAACACATATCCTTTTATGTTCCTAGGGAACTGGGTAGTTTTACACCGAGGACCCTAGGATTTTATAAACAGGCTACATATTTTTCCCCCTCTATATAGCCTGTATACCTAATCCTTAAGAGCCTGGCTAAAAAAAACATGTGTAGTACCCCAGACTGGGCCAGTTTAGCAAAAAATCATTGATGGAAAGAGGTTAATTTGCAAATTCACACGGTGGAAGAAAAGAAATTCTAAGAAATTCTCCCTAATTTCCCCAAGCAATTGAAAAATGACTATTTACAATCTCCTGTTGGGCCTCTTTTACAAGAAAATCATAAATTTTACTAAATTACAGGCAATCCCTGGGATGCGACGGGTTCGGCTTACGACATTCCGAGGTTAAGGCGCTTTTCAATTATATTCATCAGAAATTATTTCCAGGGTTACGACGCCTACAACACTCATCTGGCAGAAGAATTGTGATGCCAAAAATCCGAAATAATCAAAATTTGAAGGTTTTTTTAATGCAAAATGCAATAAGAATGCAGTTTACATAGATTTGAATGCACCCAAAGTATTAAAAGTAAGGTTTTCTTAGGATTTTGACGATGTTCCGGCTTACGACGATTTTCGGGTTACAACACGTCTCAAGAACGGAACCCCCATCGTAACCCGGGGACCGCCTGTATATATATATATCTATATATATATATATATGTATATGTATATGTATATGTATATGTATATGTGTGTGTGTGGTGTGTGTGTGTGTATATGTATATGTATATAGTCATATATATATATATATATATATTATTATATATATATATATAATATATATAGATATATATTATATTTATAATTATATATACACACACACATACACACAGTGGTCCCCCCGTATTTGCAGAGGATGCGTACCAGATCCCCCCCGTGAATAGTTAGAACCTGCGAATGTTTGGAACCCCTATAAAAACGCTAAAAACAGCCTATTCTGTTAGTTAAAACTCAAGAAAAACCACTAAATATTTTCATACATGGTTTTTCTAATAGTTTCATCGCAAAAAGTGCATTTTATGATGTAATTAATCAAAAAAACCAGGAATTTGTAGATATTTCTCATAGAAAAATACCGCGAATGCGCGAACTTCCCGCGAATGATGCGGGGAAACGTTCCCGAGAGAAATCCGCGAATACGGGGCCCACTGTATATATATATATATATATATATATATATAATATGTATGTATATACATATATATAATATATATTTTATATATATATATATATATTATATATATATAGATATATATATATATGTATATATATATAATATTATATATATATATATATATATATATATATAATATATATATATATATATATATATATACGGGCGGCCCTTGGTTAGCGGCAGGGGTTCCGTTCCTGGCCACTGACGCCAAGCGATTTTCGATGCTGAGCGATTTTAAAGCCTACGGCCATCGCACACTTTCTTTCGAAACTCTAGACCAGTCAAAGGCGCCGTATTCCCACAACGGCGCAATAAGTAAAATTATATTTATGCATTATGAGAGATCAAATTACAATGGCCTAACTTTATCCATCTTCTAGTTACATAAGTTCAATAACAGCAAAAGAGAATGATGAAAGTATGGTTATAACGTTATACTCGTTGCGTGAACGTGTACAGCCATGAACAACCAAACGAGAAAAGACTTTTTTTTTTTTTTCCTAAGTACAACCAAACTGGATAACATCTGTTTGGCTTGTATTTCAATCATCGTACTACAGTACAACATTACCGTATTTGTTTTAAATGGCATTATGTATAGAATGGAACTGAGATATCTTAATGTAATAACTTTATTCGCTATAGATCAGAGATCAAAATAGATTAAAGATCAATCGGGAAATATACTGTTAAATTTAAACCTAGTTATAACTGAAGCTGAGAAAACTGTTCAAGCTGCTAATGACTATTATCGTACATCAGCAACAAGGATAAAACTGCAGTAAACGTATGCCATCAAACACAACAGTAGATAAAATTGGGACAAAATCATTTTAATCAAAACTACTGTGCTTGAAAGAACACATTTTACTGTTAGTTTCACGCCGATATAAGATATAATCCTTTATATCATCGTAATACGAACTTTACGTTATTCATCTTATATCGGCGTGAAACCAACAGTAAAATGCGTTCTTTCAAGCACAGTAGTTTTGATTAAAATGATTTTATCCCAATTTTATCTACAGTTGTGTTTGATGGCAGACGTTTACTGCAGTTTTATCATTGTTGCCAATGTATGATAATAGTCATTAGCAGCGTGAACAGTTTTCTCAGCTTCAGTTATAACTAGGTTTAAATTTAACAGTATATTTCCCGATTGATCTTTAATCTATATTGATCTTTGATCTATAGCGAATAAAGTTATTACATTAAGATATCTCAGTTCTATTCTATACATAATGCCATTTATAACAACTACGGTAATGTTGTACTGTAGTACGATGATTGAAATACAAGCCAAATGGATGTTATCCAGTTCGGTTGTACTTAGAAAAAAAAAAAGTCTTTTCTCGTTTGGTTGTTCATGGCTGTACACGTTCACGCAACGAGTATAACGTTAAAACCATACTTTCATCATTCTCTTTTGCTGTTATTGAACTTATGTAACTAGAAGATGGATAAAGTTAGGCCATTGTAATTTGATCTCTCATAAGATCGGACTATTGTAAGACTAATGATCGTAACTTGAACACTACAGCTACCTGTACACTGTATAAACTTTATATCTTTACATACTCTAGACACCCAAAGGATTAAAGCTAGGCTTTTTTCACTTTACAGTATTTACAATGCTATAATGTACTGTACAGTAAATTCTATAGTACTATACTGCATAAATATAATTTTACTTATTGCGCCGTTGTGGGATTATGGCGCCTTTGACTGGTCTAGTTTCGAAAGAAGGTGTGCGGTGGCCGTAGGCTTTAAAATCGCTTAGCATCGAAAATCGCTTGGCGTCGGCGGCCAGGAACGGAACCCCTGCCGCTAACTGAGGGCCGCCCGTATTTGGACCATTCAATACCTAACGTAACCATGACTGTACCTATAAATAAAGTGTATTAGTGTACAGGGTACAAGAGATACTGTATGTACATGTATGTACGTATGTAGTAAAATGTGGGACCTTAGCTTTCGAGTGAGGTAATGTCCGAAAGTGACGACAGAGGAGGAGGACAAATGACAGAAAATATGAACACTTAACGTTATGAAACACATTAAAAAATGGCAGAAAACATTAACACTTAACTTTACGAAACACATCAACAAATGGCAGAAAACATAACACTTCTTGATTATCTCCATGTTCGTCTCCATAGAAAGCATCCTCTTCTCTCTGTGAACTTCAGCAACATTCTTGGGACCCATGGCTAATAACGTAAGTAATTAAGTTCACACACAACACGATAAAGCAACTTACAGTACAACGAAAGCGAAATCACTAACATGAATTTACGTTAACAAACTAAATATATGTGAACGAATGCATTCCAGGTGTTTACGATAGGCGAGCGGGATCTTGAGACGGTGACTAGCATCAGGAACCGATGGGAGAGCGGGAGGATGGTGGCGAGCCTACTGAGTTGGGGGCGCGCAAATTTTAAAATTGTTCTTGGCGTTCCAGGCGAATCTTGGACTTTACCCTATATATATATATATATATATATATATATATATATATATATATACATATATACATATATATATATATATATATATATATATATATATATATATATATATATATATGTATATGTGTATATATATATATATATATATATATATATATATATATATATATATATATATATATATATATATATATATATATATATATATATAATATATATATATATATATATATATGTATATATATATATATATATATATATATATATATATATATATATATATATATATATATATATATATATGTGTGTGTGTGTGTGTGTGTGTATATATAAAAATGTATGTGTATATATATATATATATATATATATATATATATATATATATATATATATATATATATATATATATATATATATGAAATTGATCCGTTCCGAGGCGGCTTTCGTATCATGAGTTTTTCGTATCTTGAACCACATTTTACATGTAAAATGCCTAATTCGTTCCAAGCCCTACAAAAATGCCCCAGTAAATTATATTTCCAGGCCTACAACACATGTTCTAGGGTTACGACGCCGATCCGACGGAAGAAATAGAACTCCAAAAAGGCAAAATACTGTCCATACTTGAGTAATATTCAACTCCATGAAATGTTCAACCCCATTTTTACTGCATATATTAGTACTTTAGCATATGTCCCTTAGCAATAAGCCTAGCCTATGTTAACAGTTGCCACTGTAGCCTAGTCTATGATTCTGACATCTAAACCTAAGCAGCTAAAAGCTTAGAATATGCCAATAAAATGTATAAATAATCAGTATGTACTCATTTCAAATAGTTATTAATTAATCATTAACTATAATACAAAAAAAAAACTTTCCAATCGTTTGTTTACATTCAGCTCTTACGAGTACCGAACGATCGCCAAGCAATCACTTTAACTAGCACACAGTAAGCCATAAATTTTCATTAGTATCTCTCTTCAACTAATGAAACTACCAAACAGTATAATAACCATTCATTTCTATTCTTTATTCTATCTTTACCAAATGGAGATACCGAGTTACTGACAGCTATAATGAAACATATACATAATGTTAAAACAGAAGAAGAATTCTAGAAAATACATATTTGTTGGCTTTGATGATAGCAGTCTGATTTATTTTATATTTTATGATATCTAATTCACAATTTTTTTATTAAATGTATTGCATGTACTCATTTCAAATAATTATTAAGTAACCATTAACTATAATAAAGAATCAAACAAAAAAAAAAGCTTCCAAACTTCTGTTTACATCCAGCACTTACGAGTACTGAACGATCGCCAAGCAATCACTTTTTCCTAGCACACAGTAAGCCATAAATTTTCATTATCTCTCTTCAACTACTGAAACTACTAAACAGTATAATAACCATTCATTTCTATTCTAATGTTTTTTTTTATTGAATGTATTGCATGAATAAGTTTTTCAATTTACAGCATCCCTTTACCAATAGAATACATGGAGCACAAGGGGTAGATGCTGACCAATAGGAGAGCAGGATCTTATGGGGTGACTAGCATCAGGAACCAATGGGAGAGTGGGAGGATGGTGGCGAGTTTACTCAGTTGGCGGTGCGCGAGTTTTAAAATTGTTCTCGGTGGTCCGGGCGAATCTCGGGACTTTACAGCAACAACTTTTCGTAACTTGAACTATTTTCGTATGTAGAGCCAAAAAAATCTTCGTATTTGCTCTCATATCTTGAGTTTTTGGTAAGTTGAGCCTTTCCTATATCGGGGTACCACTGTATTAAAATCGCGAATAGTTAAAACCAGCGAATACTGAGAACCCCCTCTAAAATGCTTATAACTGCCTGTCTTGAAAGTTCAAATACCAAATATATATACTTCAAATAACATCCTACTTCAAATGTACTGTAAATTACTATCCTATTACTGTATTAATTTTTTAGGTTATATTACAGTCACCTCTCAATTAATGCAAGGGTTACGTTCCTGGAGAGAGCGGGTTGATTAAAAACGCATTATTTAAATATATTTTTCACATAGGAAATAGCAGTAATAAGAGGGTTATGTTCTTTGACTTGGGGAACCCTGTACTGCATTATTAATATAATACTATGTAGGTTAGACAAAAAAGAAAACCAGAAGAAAATCTTTTGCTTTATTAATAAATAAACCGTCTTTTGCTTTATTAATAAATAAACAGTCTTTTGCTTCACTAATAAATACATAAAGTGCACTGTGCTATGTCTTTGTTTTTGTTGACGGGTGTCGTCTACAGTGCTTGCAACCCTACGCCTCTCGCTCTTCTTCTTCCTCGCTAACTCGTCTTATGATTCTTTTTCCGATTCTTTTTCTTGTTTTTTCCTCCGGTGGTCTAGGGTTTTTCTTGAAAAATTGCTCCAGTTTGGTCTGTGTTGCCTTCTTTCTGTTCTCTAGCATCACAGTTTAGCAATTTGAATCACCCATCACCTTTGGGCTGGGCACAACTGCTCAGTGAGTCTGCCTGATTCCACTAGATGATGGTGATGTGGGGGTGATTTAAAAACAGTGGTGGGGCGCCAATTCACATTAAATCGAAATGTTCTCGTTTTTTAAACATTTTAAAATATTTTCTAGCTCGCATTAAATTGAAAACACATTCATTAAACATGCGTCAATTGAGAGGTGACTGTATTAATATATATAATTTGAAAGTCATCTTAAACAAATTACCATTGAAAATGCATACAGCCAATAACACAGAGAGAGAGAGAGAGAGAGAGAGAGAGAGAGAGAGAGAGAGAGAGAGAGAGAGAGAGAGAGAGAGAGAGAGAGCATTGAATCGGCAACATCACTTATATGACCATCAGGAGTGAAATAATGAATTATTTCTGAGACATAGAGAATAATAATGAAAAGAGAGTGAATAACTACAGGCAGTCCCCGTGTTACGACGGTGTCGGCTTACGACATTCCGAGGTTACGACGCTTGTCAATAGACATTATTTCCAGGGTTGCGACACATGTTCCAGGGTTACGACGCCTACAACGCTCAAGTGGGAGATGAAATATGACACCAAAAATGCAAAATAATCAATATTTGAAGGTTTTTTTGATGAAAAATGCCATAAGAATGCAGTTTACATAGTTTTCAATGCACCCAAAGCATTAAAAGTAAGGTTTTCTTAGGATTTTTGATGATGTTCCAGCTTACGACACGTCTCAAGAACGGAACCCCCGTCATAACCCGGGACCACCTGTACTTACGACTCCTTCCCCTCCGCCAATACGTATATCAAACTGTCATTTACTCCCCTGCCCTCCTTTCTCAAAGACTAGGAAGTGCTATTCCTTTTATTAAACGAATAAACATACATAAGCAAGGGAGAGAGAGAAAGAAATTTTATTGTTATTGTTTAATCTCATTAGGCTTAATATTATTTGAAAATTAGTACTGTAAAATATTATTTCACATAAGTGACTTACCAAACAGTTACAGGCAGTCCCCGGGTTACGACGGGGGTTCCGTTCTTAAGACGCGTCGTAACCCGAAAATCGTCGTAAGCCGGAACGACGTTGTTGAAAACATGTCCACAGGGAAAATTTCACTAATTTGCAATTTTTCTTAGGGCCGTATCTCTAAAATTATCACTAATTTACTTTTTTCATGTGCAACGCTGTGTATTCACAAATTACTGTATATTTTCATTAAAATACAAGAGAGAGAGAGAGAGAGAGAGAGAGAGAGAGAGAGAGAGGTAATTACATTACCTACCTTAAATTCGTTGACCATTGTATGGCATTGTTACTTTCCCAGCTCCGAGTGTCACTGGAGTTATGAGGTAGGGAAATTGATACAGAAAAAGACAAAGGGAAGAATTTTCTTTTGAAATTAGTTATCGTATTATTACTACTTCTATTATTATTATTATTATTATTATTATTATTATTATTATTTGAAAATATAATAAACAAGTGCATCTACCATAAAAATTCTCTCATCTCAGTAAGAAAGAGGAATTATCCTTACAAGTGAAATGGAAAGGTCATTTTCATCTCTTTAAAATACGACCTTTATGAATTTTGTAATTAAAGTTTTATTATTATTATTATTATTATTATTATTATTATTATTATTATTATTATTATTAAAATAAACTGAAATTATCAATAAACATTTTACATACTAGTACCATTCAAAAATCTTTCATCTCAGAGAGAGAGAGAGAGAGAGAGAGAGAGAGAGAGAGAGAGAGAAGAGAGAGAGTTTATCTCTCTCTGTTCTCTCAAAAAAATACTTATAACGCTTCCAGCGAAAGAGAGGGAGGGAGTTACCACTATGACACATTATTATCTTGTATGGCAAAAGAGAGAGAGAGAGAGAGAAAGAGAGTTAACCTTAATTAAAAGTGACATGGATAGATTAGTACGTATTGTATTTCTTTAAAATACTATCACATATGAATTTTGTAATTACAGTTATTATTATTATTATTATTATTATTATTATTATTATTATTATTATTATTATTATTTGAAAGTATTAAAAACAAATAGTACAAGTACATAAAAAATCTCGAGTCTCAGTAAATGAGAGAGAGAGAGAGAGAGAGAGAGAGAGAGGAGAGAGAGGAGAGAGAGAGAGAGAGAGGGGGGGGGGGGGTGGAAATTTCATGAACACTTGATTGCAACACAGCAGTTCTTCCCCCTCCTGGCTGTCACAGAACTTGATATATCTGACAGTTTTAGTACCTGGAGTTCGAGAAAAGGTTACTGAAAGAAGACTGGGATATCCTTCATTTTTCCTTAATTTTTAAATATATAAGCTAAAGTCTTACTAATTCACTATGGTATTTTCTTTAATGAATTGATATTATTGCTGTATAAATTAATATTAATATTTGAAAATAGTAAATCATTTATTTATCATACAAAAAAACATACATCTTTGTAGTAGAGAGAAGAGAGAGAGAAGACGAGAGAGAGAGAGGAGAGAGAGACGAGAGAGAGAGAGAGAGAAGAGAGAGCGAGAGATGAGAGAATAGAAGAGAGCAGAGAGAATTATTATTTTTATTGTGTGATATCATTTCAACCTATTAAAACTACTAATACAGTATTATCAAAATTTAAAATATTTTGAAATTGTAAATCATTTTTTGTATTATAAAAATGTATTAGTCATGAAAATAAACATCAAAATACACTAATTAGTGATTATTTTCGTCGGAAAATACAAAGAGAGAGGAGAGAGGAGAGAGAGAGGAGAGAGAGAGAGGAGAGAGAGAGAGAGAGAGGAGAGAGAGAGAAACTATGGTTTTTATATCCAAGTCTAAGTAGAGTATAAATGGATTCTTTAAGTGAAATAATTTTTCAATGATATTTTGCTGTTTTGTATTAAAGGATATGTATATTGTTTGAAAATGCTTTCCTTATCCTTGACTATGGTTACCATACAGTTTAATAGCGTAAATTAATTTATGCGCCCTCCTCTCAGAAACTAGTTCTGCGTATGAGGTATCGTTAAAAAGCATAAAAAACCGTCGTAACCTTGGAATTTGCGTTGTAATCTAACCAGAAACTTAGTTTTGTTAATTATGTATACTGGAAACAAGCAATGATTTTTTCATTATTTTTGCTTTTGGACTGTTATAAACTGCGCATCCCAAGCTAGTGTATTCATTCGCTCGGAAACTAGTTCCGCATATGCGGCGGCACTAAAAAAATTTAAAAAATACGACATAAAAAGTGTCAAAAATCATCATAACCTCAAAATTTTTGTTGTAATCTAACCAAAACTTATTTTTATTAATATACTGTGCTAAACTATAAAGGATTCTTATCATAGTATGCGTTTTTTAAAAGCGTCGTTAACTCGGAGCGTCGGAAGCGTCAGCGTCGTAACCTCGGAACAAGCGTCGTAACCCAGGGCGGATTTTTCAATGAATATTTAAGAGAAAGCGTCGTAACCTCGGAACGTCGTAAGCCGGAGCCGTCGTAACCCGGGGACCGCCTGTACATAGCTGTAAGCTTTCTTACCTGGCAGTCGAAAATTGAAATTTCCTGGTGGCAGCAGCACTGCCATGGTTCGTGTAGGTGATACAGGTCCCTCCCACTTTTGGGAATATTTACCTGGTACTGCTGAGCCAACTACTGTCAATTAGTTTTATGCCCCCAACAGAGTAATATCTGTGGTTTTCTTGCAGTCAACTTTCGTTGCCCCCTAGCCCGAGCGTCTTCCAAATCACCGCCATTTTGGATGCCTCCGACTCTGGAAGAAAAGAGATTGATGAAATGAAACAGCCTCACCCTTTTCGGAAATCAAATTAATTCCTGAGGAAGAAGGGGGCTACATTACAAACATTAGCCTGGTTGCCTCCCAAAACTTCCAGCGACGAATCAATGGAAGAAAAGGAAGGAGACGCAGGAACAGTGCTACTATGGGGTTGACTACTGCAGGAGACACAGGAACAACGCTACTATGGGGGTTGAATTCTGTAGGAGACGAAGCATCGGGAAGAGGCAAAAAACCTTCCCAAGTAGGAAGAGTCAAAACCCTCCGATGTTCTCTCTTGTCATAAAACAACCTCCACTGCTCTTTAGGCCATGCCCGGTATTCCGTACAAGGATTCGTGATAGTACAAAAATTAAAACGACACCTACTGCACGTTTTGTGAGGGTCGGTCGCTGCCGAAGCCAAAAAACGAGAACATGAAAAATCTGGAACTCGGGGCACATATGTTGATGCCAAGGAGCAGAAGAAGCCGTAATATCAGCCAAATACACACACACTAAACACAAGCGAAACGGGCAATGAACCGGGAAAAGGCCAAGAGAGGTTAACACAACTCTCACCCAGGCGGTCAAAGAAAAGACTGGCGTAGTGGCGTCATCCTTGACCACTCCTCACCCGAGCTATGTATGAGTTGCCAGATATAACAAGATTCCTTGCTTTCATGTGCTTTTTAACCGGCTCCACCTAGGCACTAGAAATGATCCTATTGTTAAGACCTCAGGTTTGTAGCTATGAAAAATACAAATTGTCATAGAAAATTTGTCATTTTTGAGAAGTACAATTTCTGCCCAGTTATCTGCCTAGTTAGCTTGTTATTAGTGAGTTTAGCTACAATGTCGGACTCTAGTTCGTCTTTTTTGTCAACTATCGGTGAACCTCCTTGGTTACAAAATCCCACGGGTAGTAGGGACGAACCTGGCCATTACTGCCACATCTACAGGTGATGAGAATGCCGACCAGAGGCAGTATCTACCTGCAGCTGCTTTCTCATAAGGTAAGGTATTGCAAATATTATATAATGTGAGCACATGATTGTTGTCTTTTCATAAGGCTGTCCATGTACCCACCTTCTGGGTAATGCGGATTCAGCTATGTAATTGTTTGGTAAGTCACTTATGTGAAAATGATCTTTTTATAATAAAATAAGGTTTCACATATACTTACCTAGCAATTACCTAATCAGAGGCCTCCCTCCTCCCCATAGATCACAGATGGACATTGCAGCTCAAAGAATTGACAGCAGTTAGCTCAGCAGTACCGGGTATTCCCGAAAATTTGGCGGGACTTGTAGCACCTACACGAACAATGGCAGCGCTGCTGCCATGAAATCTGAATTTTTTACTGCCAGGTAAGGAAGCTTACAGCTATGTAATTGTTTGGTAAGTATATGTGAAACCGTATTTTATTATAAAAATATCATTTTTATCATAGAATGTAGTACGTACTACCCTTAAAGATATATACATACACTTCTAACACTTCCAGCCAAAACAGAGGGTGAGTTACCACTATGACATACGTATCTTGTGGGGCAAGAGAGAGAGAGAGAGAGAGAGAGAGAGAGAGAGAGAGAGAGAGAGAGAGAGAGAGAGAGAGATCCTTATTTAAAAGAGTGAATTGGGAAGATTATTGTATTTCTTTGAAATACTATCACATATGAATTTTGTAATTACAGTTAGATTATTATCATTACAGTGTTATTATTTGAAAAATTATGTATCAATAAACATATTATGCATACGTACATGTACCATAAAAATTCTCTCATCTCAGTAAGAGAGAGAGAGAGAGAGAGAGAGAGAGAGAGAGAGAGAGAGAGAGAGAGAGAGAGAGAAATTATGCAGTTAGTCAGCAACAGCAACTCGCTCCCCCTCCTGTCACGTCACATTACTTGATATATTTGACAGCTCTGGACCTCAGCTTAGTATGTACCTGGATCAAAAAAGAAAGATGCTGGGTAGAATGGATTTTCCTTCATTCTTACATAATTTTTCAATTTATAAACTAAAATCTTGCTAATTCATTATAGTATTTTCTTGAGTGAATTTATATTACTGCTGTTTCCATTAATATTAATATATTTGAAAATTAGTAGATCATTTATTTATCATACAAAAAACATTCATCTCTGAAAGAGAGAGAGAGAGAGAGAGAGAGAGAGAGAGAGAGAGAGAGAGAGAGAGAGAGAGAGAATTATTATTTTTATTATGTGATATCATTTAATCTTAATAAATTAAGTAATACAGCATTACAGTGTTCCCCTGTATTCGCGGGGGATGGGTATCAGACCTCCACGAATAGCTCGAACCGATGAATAGTTAAAAGACCCCTCAAAGAGAGAGAGAGAGAGAGAGAGAGAGAGAGAGAGAGAGAGAGAGAGAGAGAGAGAGAGAGAGATTGTCTTTACAGTGTTTAAAAGAGTGAAATGCGAAGATTATTGTATTTAAAATACTCACATATGGATGTTGTAATTACAGTTATATTATGGTTATTATACATATATTTAGTATTATTATTCGAAAATATTAATATTAAACTTATTTACATCAAGTACCATACAAATGATCTCATCTCAGTAAGTGAGAGTGAGAGAGGGAAATTGCATAAAAACCATTAAAATCGTTGATCTTTATATGGCACTGCTCCCCTCCCCTGTCACATTACTTGACATATTTGGCAGTTTCTGAGTTTGAGCTTCTTTGGAGTTGAGAGTAGGTAGGGAAATGGATACTACAAAGAAAAAGGAAGGGAAGAATTTTCATTTGAAATTACACTTATTATTACTATTATTATTTGAAAATATTAAGAAACACATACATCTACAATAAAAATCCTCTCATCTCAGTAAGAGAGAGGAGTTATCCTTACGTAAGGGAAATGGAAAGGTTATTTTTATCTCTAAAATACTACCACATACGCATTTTGTAATTACAGTTATATTATTATTAACTGAAAATATCAATAAACATATTACATACTAGTACCATAAGAATTCTTTTATCTCAGTAAAAGAGAGAGAGAGAGAGAGAGAGAGAGAGAGAGAGAGAGAGAGAGAGAGAGAGAGAGAGAGAGAGAGAGAGAGAGAGTACGTGTTTATCTCTGTTCTCTCAGAAATGTTAATTTATGTACATACACTTCTAATGCTTCCAACAAAACAGTGGGAGAGAGTTACCACGATGACATACAGATCTTGTGTGGCAAAAGAGAGAAAGAATTACCCTTATTTAAAAGAGTGAAATGGATAAAGTACTGTATTGCTTTAAAAGACTATCACATATGAATTTTATAATTACAGTTATATAATTATTATTATTATTTGAAAGTATTAATAAACATATACTGTATATACTTGTGTAACTTGCGATCTCGAATATCACGCGACCCCCAAAATTTTCACCCTAAAACAATGATTTGATCATGTATCTCATGTAACATGCGAGTTCAATTTTTTAGTCCAAATTACAATATGCTAACCTCTTTTCCTCCTGTTTATCTATCCCATTTTCTAGTCAGGCTAACCCCTTTTCCTCCATCTCTTCATCTATCCCATCCTCTGTTAAAGTTAAAAAGAGTAGAAGAGAAAGCTAAAAGTATCGTCAGTAATGTTATACTTGTGTAAACGCATACATCCAGAAACAGCTGATTTGCTGTGAACATAACTGAATCTGATAACTACAGCAGCTTGCTTACATTTCAACCATTGTATGATAACAAAATATTACCGTAGTTATGTTACAAATGGCTTTGAAAAGAATAGGACTGATATATTTTTACATGACTACAATATCCTTATTCTCCATGGAGAAAAGATCGTCTAAATTTAAGCTGCTAGTTGTAGCTGAAGTTGAGGAAAGTATGTTCATCTGCTAATTGCTATTATCATGCATCGGCAGCATGGAAACTTCAGTATAGCACTACCATCAAACTTGATCATAAACAAAATTTGAGAGAAATCTGTTTTAATCAAAACTATTTGGCAAGAAAGAACACGTTTTACTGTGTTCACTCAAATAATTTATAAATATGTAAAGCTCATAGTATTCTGATGAAATCAAGTGAAAATATCGAACGCAATCTGTTGATTTTTTTACGCAATAAACATCCCCTCAGTGCCATCTTCTAAAAAAAAAAAAAAAAACTCAATTTCATTCGCAATGATATGAATTCAAGTGATATTTTGACTTGAAAACACTGTATAATGTAAAATAACCTTCTCTCATATCAACAGAATATCTTGAGATTCATTTACACTAAATAGAAGCAAGAAAATCACTCTGATTTGACTTTGATTTGACTTCAATACAGCTGAATAAACTTACCTCCCAATCATCTTCAGCTGATTTCCAAACCAAAACATTGATTGCTATTTTTGTATTTTATAATACAACAATAGTAATATGAAAGTGCATACAATATTATTGGATGCAGGAAGTAAAGCATAACTTTAAAAGATCCATGGAAAAGATGCATATTCATTATGTTTGTATTTTATTAAATGATACTAGTATGTGAATATACATATGCTAATTTTATATCTCACGTATGATGCGACCCCATTAAAATTAGCTCCAAATTTAGGTCTTCAAAAGTCGCATGATATACAAGTATATACGGTAGTACATGTACTATAAAAATTCTCTCTTTTCAGTAAGAGAGAGAAAGAGAAATTACATAAACACTTAGTGGTGACAACACAACAGCTTCTCCCCCCTCCTGTCACATTACTTGATATATTTGACAGCTTTAGCACCTGGGGTTAGAAAGAGAAGACTGGGATTTCCTTCATTCTTAAATAATTTTTTAAATTTATAAACTAAAATCTTACTAATTCAGTATTTTCTTTAATGAATTGATATTGCTGTTTACATTAATATTAATATTTGAAAATAGTAAATCATGTACAGTCCGGTCCCAAATTATGCATGTTCGAATTGTGCGATCCTCCTTTTATGCGGTTGCTAGTTCTCAAAAACAGATTTTCTGTATCTGCAAAGCTGTTCCAAGTCTGCAAGTCATGCGCTGCAAAATGTATCAAATCTATTGTCTTTTAAAGTATTTTAATTAGGGGGGGGGGGGTCGCTGGTACCTGACAGAAGGGGTAGGGGGAATGCTTGGAGGAAAAAAGCTATTATTCCTCCAAGGGGGAATGTGAGAGAAAGATTTCCTGCTCAGCCTCTAGCTAAGATGGAAGGCTCTGCCTCACGCATTTGTGATGTCATAGCGCAGTGTGTATGAATGGTCGGTATCATCACCAGTGTCATGCGCATTATTGTTTTGACTAACTTTTGGCATTTTATCATTTATTTTTTTCTATTGTTGAAATGGGTTTTGATGAAAAATGACTAGTAAAAGTGATTAACAGAGAAGCAGATGTGTTTTGAGAGAGAGAGAGAGAGAGAGAGAGAGAGAGAGAGAGAGAGAGAGAGAGAATCGTTCAATCTAAACATTTCAAGAAACTGTCATATCATGTTGAATTTTGCATTTTTATCATTTCTTTTTAAGAAATTGTAATTTCATATCAAATTTTGAATTTTCATCAGTTCTTTTTTATCGTAGAATAAATTTATATGAAAATAATTACATAGTGAAGACACGCATGATCTGCCTGTCCCCGAAACCTCAAATGGTTCACAAAGCCTTCCTTCAGCAGAACAACTCTTCACGGAGGATGAGATAGAGGAGTTTGAAGGTTTTTTGGCAGAGGATAGGTAGAGGAAATTCCATCCAAATGGTGTTTTAAAGGAAATGACTATTGTACAGTAAACTTGCACCCAATGGTGGCATTGTTTATGTTTGGGAGTTTTCACCATCCTGTGTGTAATTTTAAACTTTTTCAAGTTATTTAAACCTTTTTCATGTTTTATTTATCCTTAAGAACAATTTCATATTAGAAAAAATTACAGTATAGTGCAGTGGACCCCTGTATTCGCGTTCTCCGAATTTGCAGACTCACACATTCACAGATTTTTCTCAGGAACATTTCCCCTCATTATTCGCGGAAAATTCACATATTCTTGGTATTTTTCTATGAGAAATATCCACAAATTCCTGCTTTTTTATATGAATTTCATTATAAAATTTACTTTTTGTGATGATAAAACTATTGAAAAACCAAGTACAAAAATGTTTAGTGGGTTTTTCTTGAGTTTTAACTAACAAAATAGGCTGGTTTCAGCGTTTTTATAGGAATTCCAACTATTTGTGGGTTCTATCTATTCAAGGGGGGGTTGTCTAGTACACATCCCCCGCGAATACAGGGGGACCACTGTACATTGAAAGTATCGAAAATGGGTAGTAAAAGAGTTTGACTGGGTAAGTTGCCGTTTGCCTTGGCCGTAATGGACTTCTTCCCACAAGGTGTGTGTTTTGAAATATGAGAATTTCCAATTCTGCGAGGCCGTGGATCGACAAAATTCTCACATAATTGGAGACCGTACTGTATTTATCATACAAAAAAACAAACATATCTGTAAGAGAGAGACTAATACAGTAGTAATCAATATTAATATTTGTAAATTAATAAATCATTTTTGTGTCATAAAAACGCATTTAGTCATGAAAATAACATCAAAATACACTAATTAGTGATTGTTTTTGTTGGAAAACTCCGCAAATAGGCAAATTTCCCACAAATAATTGGTAGATATGGTCCAGAGAGAAATTCGTGAGTCCGCGAATCCAGAGAATGCAAATGCAGGGCCCCCACTATAATCAATATTATTTGAAAATTTATAAATCATTTTTGTATCATAAAAATGTATTGTGTCATGAAAATATCAAAATAAATAATTAGTGATTATTTATCATCAGAAAAACCCATGAATAGGCGAATTTAGTGCCTCAGTGACATGGTCAGTATGGTCTTGGCCTGCCAACTCAGTGGCCGCAAGTTTGATTCTCGGGCATTCCATTGAGGGGTGAGAGATATGTATTTCTGGTGATAGAAGTTCACTCTTGACATAGTTCGGAAGTCGCGTAAAGCCGTTGATCCAGTTGCTGAATAACCACTGGTTCCATGCAGCGTAAAACCACCATACAAACAAACAAATAGGCGAATTTCCCATGAATAATGCGTAGATATGATCTTAAGAAAAATCCACGAATAGGTGAGTCTGCAAATCTTGAGAACGTGAACACAGGGGTTGACTGTATATATATATATATATATATATATATTATATATATATATATATATTATATATATATATATATATGTACATATATACGATATAATATTAAATATATATATATATATATATAGATATATATATATATATATATTATATTGATCATATATATATAATATGTATAATATATATATTATTAATTAATTACTATATATGTAGCTATATATATATATAATTATATATATATATCATAATATATATAATATATATATATATGTATAGTACCTTTATGGATGCCTGTAATTATGTAACATATTGTACCAGTACTTTTCTCCAAGGTTAAAATAGTAATTTTCACAGAATGACAACTCTTATGTCTCTTATGTGGTGACAAACACTGAATTATGTACTGCCTTTGTATATACAGTGTTCCCCCCATATTTGCGGGGGATGTGTACCAGGCACCCCCGCGAATAGCTCAAACCCGCAAATAGTTAAAACTCCCTTCTGAAAAGGCCTATATCTGTATTTTCAAAGTTCAAATACCAAATGTTTACTTAAAGTATCATCCTACATCAAATATACCATTGCATTGGTATTAATAATATCATTTCAAAGTCATCTTAAACATTTTACTGTTAGAAATATATAAACAGCCAATAACAGAGAGAGAGAGAGAGAGAGAGAGAGAGAGAGAGAGAGAGAGAGAGAGAGAGAGAGAATAACACCTTACGATAAATACATATATCTTTTCCAGAGAAGAGAGAAATTGAGGACTGAACAATTATGCTTGTCTGTATATCAATTCTTTTGCTGAGAGAGAGAGAGAGAGAGAGATAAAAGAAGGAAGAAATAGAAACACCAATTGTATACCTTATGTAACATCCTATATCAAATTTACCTTAAATTATTATCATATTAATGTATTAATCTTAGAGATTGTATTAATATAATTTCAAAGTAATCCTAAACATTAGTACCATTAAAGGTATATAGGTACATACATACATACTTCTTACACTTGCAGCCAAGAGAGAGAGAGAGAGAGAGAGAGAGAGTGAGAGAGAGTTACCACTATGACATACGTATCTTGTGGAGAGAGAGAGAGAGAGAGAGAGAGAGAGAGAGAGAGAGAGAGAGAGAGAGAGAGAGAGAGAGAGAGATGTCTTTACAGTATTTAAAAGAGTGAAATGGAAAGATTATTGTATTTAAGATATTCACATATGAAGTTTGTAATTACAGTTATAGTATTATTATACATATTATAGTGTTATTATTGGAAAATATTAATAAACTTATTACATACATGTACCATAAAAATTATCTCATCTCAGAGAGAGAGAGAGAGAGAGAGAGAGAGAGAGAGAGAGAGAGAGAGAGAGAGAGAGAGAGAGAGAGAGAGAGATTGCATAAAAACCATTAAATTCGTAGACCATTGTATGGCACCGTTACCTGACATGTTTGACAGCTTCCCAGCTCCAAGTGTCACTGGAGTTATGAGAAGGTAGGGAAACTGATACAGAAAAAGACGAAGGGAAGAATTTTCATTTGAAATTAGTTATTATTATTATTATTATTATTATTATTATTATTATTATTATTATTATTATTATTATTATTATTATTATTTGATAATTTTAATAAACATATGCATCTACCATAAAAATTCTCTCATCTCAGTAAGAGAGAGGAGTTATCCTTACAAGTGAAATGGAAAGGTCATTTTTATCTCTTTAAGATACTACCACATATGAATTTTGTAATTACAGTTTTATTATTATTATTATTATTATTATTATTATTATTATTATTATTATTATTATATTATTATTATTATTATTGACAGAAAATATCAATAAACATTTTACATACTAGTAGTACCATAAAGATTCTGTCATCTCGGTAAAAGAGAGAGAGAGAGTGTGTGTGTGTGTATCTATCTGTTCTCAAAGAAAATACTTATAACGCTTCCAGCGAAACAGAGGGAGGGAGTTAGCACTATGACATACATATCTTGTGTGGCAAAAGAGAGAGAGAGAGAGAGAGAAGATGAGCATGAGAGAGGAGGAGACGAGAGAGACGAGAGAGAGAGAGAGAGAGAGAGAGAGAGAGAGAGAGTTATCCTTAATTAAAAGAGTGAAATGGATAGATTATTGTAATTCTTTAAAATACTATCACGTAATATGAATTTTGTAATTACAGTTATATTAATATCATTAATAAAAACATTATACATGTACTATAAAAAATCTTGAGTCTCAGTAAATGAGGAGAGAGAGAGAGAGAGAGAGAGAGAGAGAGAGAGAGAGAGAGAGAGAGAGAGAGAGAGAGAGAGAGATTACACAAACACTTGGTGGCAACAACACAACAGCTCCTCCCCCTCCAGTCCCATTACTTGATAAATTGACAGCTTTAATACCTGGAGTTAGAGAGAGAAGACTGGGATTTCCTTCATTTTTTCATAATTTTTCAAATTTATAAACTAAAACCTTACTAATTCACATTAGTATTTTCTTTAATGAATTAATATTACGTATTGCTGTATACATTAATATTAATATTTGAAAATAGTAAATCATTTATTTATCATACAAAAAAAAATTCATCTCTGTAGGAGAGAGAGAGAGAGAGAGAGAGAGAGAGAGAGAGAGAGAGAGAGAGAGAGAGAGAGAGAGAGAGAGAGAATTACTATTTTTATTATGTGATATCATTTAATCTTATTGAACTTACTAATACAGTATTAATCAATATTAGTATTTGAAAATTAGTAAATCAATTTTTGTACCATAAAAACGTATTTAGTCATGAAAATAACATCAAAATACACTAATTAGTGATTATTTTTGCTGGAAAAATCCCGCGAATAGGAGAATCCCCCGCCAATAATGGGTAGACATGGCCCAGGGAGAAATCTGCGAATCAGTGAGTCCGCGAATCCGGAGAACGAAAATAAGGGGGGTCTACTGTATTTTCAAAAATATAACTAGCATGCACAGAATCTCCATACTGATTTTACACTTGAAAGCATGAAAACTTTAATGAGTAATCATCTTTGAGAAGTGCAGTAACTTTGTGAATGGGTATTGCATCTTGTAAAAGTACATATATGCACTAACTGTAGGCGTTGTAGTTATCTTTGTATCATATTTATGCATTTACAAAAATAAAAATACATTTTTAACAAAGCTTTTATACAGAACAGCTTTAAAACTTAAAAATTTACAAAGTAAATTAAACATAAATACTTTTGCAGGGTTTGCAGTGTTTCTGGAGGATTTGCAAATGTTCACGCTATTGTGAAGAACTTGCGTATGATAATTAGTTAGGTTCCAATGAAAAGTTCACGCTATTCTGAATTCCTGCAACTCGAATCACGTATGTTCGGGGTATTACTCTTATTACAAAAGAGACGATCATGAATACTTAATAAATTATCGAACATAATTCACAACACCCTATATTTCTTTGGCAAAGACAAATAATGCCAATAACTACTTGATAGTGCTGGAAAAATAAATACCTGATAATACTGTTGTAGGCATCGACGGATGCCAACTGCATGTTGGTTGTTGGTTAGGAGTAAAGTGAGTTGATCAGTGCAGCTGAACCTTCAGTGTGGGACTGTGGCAAACTGTATTGTCAACAGGTCTGAAGCTTGGGTCTGATGGGTTAAGAGAGGTACCTGCTGTTAATCTGGTGACTTAACTTGACCTCACATTCCTGCCCCGCCTTACTGACCTCATAAGCTAAATGACCGTGTTAATCCCCTGACACAACAAGATAAAGCTTTTTCCCAAGCGGAGCTGTTCCTTGTACCGGCCCACTTGGGCACAAAAGAACCGTCCCATCGAGCATTGACCAATTGCGCTAATGGCCATTCCGCCCCTGCTAGGCCCAATGTATATTTAAGCGAATTTGTTATCAGTTCTGCCAGTACATTTGTTCCTAAATCTTGTCTCATGCAATAGTATCTATGTTAGAGTTCATGTAGAACAGTAGGAACGTTGTTTTGTGCTTTGTTTTTTAAATCAATGCTGGTAATTTTCTTACAGATGGGAGGCTCGTCAGTGCAAAGAAGTAGTAACAGTTGATGTTGACAGAAAGAAACTTAAAAAGTTAGGAGCAGTAGTTAAGGTGAGGTTTTATTTTGTTTTATGAAAGTTTCATTATGTCGGTGCTTGAGCTTTTATAGTAATTTTGATTGACTTGTTTATTGCTAAGAAAAGTGCTGTAATACCTTGAGATACAAAGAGCCCAACATACAAATTTTTTGAGATACGAGCTGCAACTCGGTCCATATTTTTGTCTGAGATACAAGCGGAGTTCCGAGATACGAGTGTTTCAGGAGGCTGCCGCTAGTTGGCGCGCATGGGTCCAGCAGCAGCGCAACCAGCATTCATTCTCACGTTACTCTCAGAATCAAGTCAGATCTTGTGCGCTGTACTCGTTTTTGCAACAAGTAAGTATAAAGGACAGTGGTGAGAAGAAGAGAATGATGTCGAAAGTAAAGCAAGAAATAATAGAAAAATATGAGCATGGTGTATGAGTGATTGAACTAGCAAGGCTGTATGACCGCCGTACATCTACAATTTGTACCATCTTTAAACAAAAGGATGCCATCAAAAGTGCAACAACAGCAAAAGGAACTACAATTCTGTCACAATTAAGGACCAATATCCATGAAGAAATGGTGAAGCTTCTGCTGGTGTGGGTGAAAGAGAAGGAGCTGGCAGGAGACAAAGTGACAGAGACTGTAATATGCGAAAAGGCGCGTATTATTTATGCCGACTTTAAGAAGAAAGCACATTTTTTTTACAATTAGTAATTTATTTTGGTTTAATTTCAAGTAAGCAAAGTGCTGTTTTAGTTTTATTTAAAGTACAGTGGTACCTCGAGATACGAGCAGCCTAACATACGAGTTTTTTGAGATACGAGCCGGAGCTCGGGCCATATTTTCGTTCAAGATACGAGCCCAAATCCGAGATACGAGCCGTGTTTCCAGAGCGTCCCGCTAGTTGGCGCGCAGGGTCGAGCATCATCCGAGAGCATCTCTCACTCACTCGCACGTGTTACCCGCATGCATCAAAGTGTATCTTGTGCGCTGTTCTCTTTTTTTTGCTTGATTTTTGCGTGATTACTGAACTTTTTTGTGTTATCATAGGGCCGAAGAAAGTGAGTGCCAAGGACAATGGTGACAGGAAGAAGAGGATGATGTCGATAGAACTAAAGCAAGAAATAATAGAAAAACATGAGCGTGGCGCACAAGTGATTGAACTCGCTTAGATCTATGACCGTAGTACATCGACAATTTGTACGATATTGAAGCAGAAGGATGCCATCAAGAGTGCTACACCAGCAAAAGGATTAAGGACAAATATCCACGAGGAAATGGAGAAGCTTCTGCTCGTGTGGGTGAAAGAGAAGGAGTTGGCAGGAGATGCAGTGACAGAGACGGTAATATGCGAGAAGGCACGGAGTATTTATGCCGACTTAGTGAAGAAAGAACCATCAACTTCTAAAGAGGCATCAGAAGAAGCGTTTAAGGCAAGCCATGGCTAGTTTGATAATTTGTTCATGAAACTTACCTGTCAGATATATATATAGCTGTATTCTCCGAAGTCCGACAGAATTTCAAAACTCCCGGCACACGCAGTGGGTGGCCAGGTGGTTAGTACCCATTCCCGCCGCTGGGAGGAGGATATCAGGAACCATTCCCATTTTCTATTCAGATTTTTCTCTGTCACTGGTCGGTAAACAACTGTTTACAGACCTCCACCTAGGATTTTGAAATCTTCTTTTTGCCTTGAGTATCCTGATTGACTTTTGGTTATTTTTGGACTGGATTGTTGGCTTGGCATACGCGATAGTGGTTTGATTTGGATTTTGGCTTTGACTTTTCTTTAAATACGATGTCTGGATCTAGTTCTACTAGTTTCAGAGTGTGTGGTGTGCAAGAATGTAAAGTGAGGCTACCGAAAGCTTCGGTAGACCCTCACTCTGTGTGCACGAAATGTAGAGGTCATGTATGTTTGTTGAACGATAGATGCATCGAGTGTGAGGAATTAACGGATCTTGATTGGAAGGCGTATAATTCGTATGTAAGAAAACTTGAGCTCGATAGAATCAGGAGTGCTTCTGTGAATAGAAGTCAGGGTAATATTGTATCTCCATCGAATCCCCCTGTAGATTTAATTCAACCTAACCCTGTAGTGTTGCCTTCGGGCAATCAGGAAGTGTCTACAGAAGGAAATGTGCTCTCTACGATCATGGAGTCGATTCGTGCCCTGGAGTCAAAAGTGCTCGCGCTACAATCGAATGCGAAGTGCAATGAAAGTGTTGGATCTAGCGTTGTGGAGGGGGCGTCATATCGGTCCCATAATGCCTCCAGGTCTAGACCTCTGTCGGACTCCCAGGACTTAGGGAGTGGGCAAGTCGAAAGCCGAAGGAGGGTTTCGGGAACTAAAAACCGGTCTGACGTCCCTTCGGCAGAATCTGTGGATGCGTCCCAGACTGCCAAGGATCGTGCACGGGCACGAGTCCTTAAAGAGTGTTTCTCGTCCTCCGAGGCGTCCTCCCCTCACCGGGGCTGGAGTTCTCGGAGAGCCTCTCGCGGAGAGAGCGGCAAGGCCGCAAGACGTCGCACAGGCGGCCGTCGTCCTTGTCGCCCTCTTAAGAGAGGTTTTGGAGAAGAGGACGCTTCACGTCCTTCTTATCAACCTTTTCATTCGTCACCTGAATATTTTGAAGCCTTCCCACCTCAGAAAAGGACCAAGACTTCATCGGAGGAGGACGCTTTTGTTCCTGAGACGAAGGAGAGGGCGTCCCCTCGCCTGTCTTCCTCTCACAGGATTAGTCCTTCTCCTGATCAAGAATTTTCTCTGTCAAGGGAGATTTTAATGGGTATGCAGAAACAGTTGGCTACCTATTTTGCGAAGAGAGAGACAGAACCCGGTCGGCGGAGGAAGGACCGGTGGCTGCCTGTTAAGAGAACCAGACAGTCCCCGGCTCCTTCTCCTCGTTCTTCGGCCTCTTCGTCACCTTCTAGCAGCCGACTCATTCGAGAACGTGAAAGCGTTCCTTTTGAGAGAGCGTCTAGGAGAGACGAGTATGGCAAAGACGTGAGTTGTCGCACAGGCGGCCGGCGTCTTTGTCAAGAGGTCGGGAACGTCCAGGAATCTCCGACGGACGATCATTGTTCAAAGTATTTCTCTCGTGCACGTCAAGAGAGCGAAGCTCGCCAAGATCAAGAGCCTCGTAAGGACGTTTCTGAATGCGCACGACACACTCGACGGCCTGCATTTGTCATTATGGAAGACGATGTTAGAGAAGCTAGACGTCCTTCTTTGCGTGACGTTAATCAGGATGCTTTTGAGGAAGCGTCAAATGACATTCGACGTCCTGTTTGGGAAGACGCTTCGCAGGACGCACAGCGTCACACGCATCGGGACGCTCTCCAGGACGCTCGGGAGGACGCCTTAGAAGAATTTTTAAGTCCGAAGCGTTATGATGTTCCACAAGATCTTAAAGTGTCGAAGATAACTGGGAAACAGAAACGGATTGGTACTTCTAACCCTTCTTCAGACAGAGGCACCCTCTTGCGAACTGGGCCTCAAGGATTAATAACATCGCGATCTTTGAAGGACACTGCTGCTAAAGGAAGAGAATCGTCTAGTGATTCGTGTCCTACGGACGATGAAGAACCAACAACGTCATCCACCTCGGATTATAACACGTTAACGCATCTTCTGAAAAACTTGTTCCCGGATAAGTTTCAAGCACCGGTTCCTTGCTCTCCGCCTTCACAGTTGGCCTCATCGAAAACCAGGAAAGCTCCTGGCTTCGTTAAGATGGCTACCTCGCTCTCTGCGAAGAGAGCATTTAAGAGAATCCAAGATTGGATGGACTCAAGGAAGGCGAAAGGCAACACTTCCTTTGCTCTTCCTCCATCGAGACTAAGCGGGAGAGCGGGAATCTGGTACGAAACGGGAGAAGAAGCGGGATTGAAAGCACCGTCTTCCTCTCAAGGCGATTTCGCTAACTTGGTTGACGCTCCGAGGAGGTCGTACCTATCATCAGCAAAGGTTTCCTGGACTATGTCGGAAACGGATCACCATCTGAAAGGTATCTTCAAGACTTTAGAAGTGTTTAACTTCTTGGATTGGTGCTTGGGGGCCCTGGACTTACAATCCAGAAGTCGAGACTCGATTTCTTTGGAAGAATTATCAAGCGTGTTGGCCTGTATGGATAGAGCAGTAAGGGATGGTTCTGATGAACTGGCATCCCATTTCGCTACTGGGCTACTAAAGAAGAGAGCTCTGTACTGCAGCGTTGCGGCGAAATTGGTGTCTCCTGCACAGAAGGCAGAATTGTTGTTCACCCCTTTTTCTACACATCTTTTCCCGCAGCCCATGATAAAGGATCTGTCGGTTAACCTACAGGAAAAGGCAACGCAGGACCTCTTGACACAGTCTTCCAGACGTCCTACAGCCCAGGCTTCTACTTCAGCCGCTCAGGCCCCCAAGAAGAAGTTTAAGCCCTTTCGTGGAGTGCCTTCCTTGAGAGCTTATCCGCGAGGAAGGGGGCTCTCTAGAGGCAAGGCTTCCTCAAAGAACAAGGGAAAAAATTGACATTTCTGCCCTTCAGGCACCTGTCGGAGCGAGACTCACTTCTTTTGCTCATGCGTGGAGAATGATAGGGTCGGACACCTGGTCCCTCGATATAATAGAGAGAGGATACAAGATCCCTTTCCTCTCTGCTCCTCCATTGAGCACGAAGCCGATAGACCTGTCGCCCTCATACCAGCCGGAGAGGCAACAAATTTTGCTCGACCTTTTAGACCAAATGTTAGAGAAGAGAGCCGTAGAAGAAGTCCTAACGTTAGATTCCCCAGGCTTCTACAACCGGTTATTCCTAGTTCCGAAGCAGTCTGGGGGATGGAGGCCTGTCCTAGACGTCAGCAGGCTGAACCTTTTTGTGAGAAAAGAAAAGTTCAGGATGGAAACGTCCCAGTCTGTACTAGGGGCTTTGAGACCAGGAGACTGAATGGTGTTATTGGATCTCCAAGACGCGTATTTCCACGTCCCAATTCATCCTCAATCAAGAAAATTCCTGAGATTCGTCTTAAAAGGACAGGTCTTCCAGTTCAGGGCTCTATGCCTTTGGTCTAAGTACGGCGCCGATGATATTCACTCTCCTCATGCGGAACGTAGCAAAATGGCTTCACCTGTCAAAAATAAAAGTCTCGCTTTACCTGGACGACTGGCTAATCAGATCGTCTTCGGAGTCAAGGTGCCTGGAGGACCTTCAAACGACGTTACAGCTGACGAAGGCCCTGGGCCTAATAGTCAATTACGAGAAGTCCCATGTGATCCCCACACAGTCCATCGTGTATCTGGGGATTCAGATGGATTCAGTGGCTTTTCAAGCTTTTCCATCAAAGGAACGTCGGCAGAAATGCTTAGAAAAAGTGTCAGCCTTCTTAGGGAAGGAAACATGCTCGGCGAAGGAATGGATGAGTCTGCTGGGAACCATTTCCTCGCTGGAGAAGTTTGTTTCCTTGGGGAGGTTGCACCTCAGGCTGCTCCAGTTTTTTCTAGCAGAAAACTGGAAGGACAAGCAAGATCTAGACATGACATTGATAATTTCCCAATCGGTCAAGGATCATCTGAAGTGGTGGCAAGATCCAGTCAAACTATCAGAAGGACTGTCCCTCAGCCTTTTGAGCCCCGACCTAGTGTTGTTTTCAGACGCTTCCATGGCGGGCTGGGGAGCAACACTAGGCAAGGAGGAAGTGTCAGGCCTCTGGAGAGGGGAACAGAGGTCCTGGCACATAAACCTGAAAGAGTTGGAAGCCATTCGGTTGGCTCTCCAATTCTTCGAGGAACGAGTGGTGGGCCGAGTTGTCCAGATCAACTCGGACAACACCACAGCTCTCGCTTATATCAAAAAACAGGGGGGACACACTCTCGGTCCCTGTTCGAGATAGCAAGAGACATCCTCCTATGGGCGAAAGATCGGAACATAGTAATCCTAACGAGGTTCGTGTCGGGAGTGCAAAATGTCCGGAGGATCTTCTAAGCCGCCAACATCAATTGTTTGCCACGGAGTGGACTCTCCATCTAGAGGTCTGCCAAGAACTATGGAAACTTTGGGGACGCCCACTAGTGTACCTCTTCACAACCTCAAAAACGAAGAGGCTTCCTATTTATTGCTCACCGGTTCTCGACCCAGAAGCGATAGCAATAGACGCCATCCTATGGGACTGGACGGGGATGGACGTCTATGCCTTTCCCCCGTTCAAACTGTTAGGAGAGGTAATCAGGAAGTTTGCAGCGTCTCCGGGAGCGAGAATGACTCTAATCGCCCCGTTTTGGCCTTCAAGCGACTGGTTCACGGAGGTCATGTCTCTTCTAGTAGACTTCCCAAGAACCCTTCCAGAGAGAGCCGATCTTCTCAGACAGCCCCACTTTGAGAGGTACCACGGAAACCTCTCCGCTCTGAGTCTGACTGCGTTCAGACTATCAAAAAGTTGGCCAGAGCGAGAGGTTTTTCAAGACCAGTGGCAGAAGCTATTGCCAACGCTAGAAGAGCTTCCTCTTGGGCAATGTATCAATCTAAGTGTGCTGTCTTCAGGAAGTGGTGTAGGAAGAAAGGTATTTCCTCCTCCACGACCTCTGTGAACGAGATCGCTGATTTTCTCCTACATCTGAGAAATGTGGACAGACTTGCGGTGCCCACAATCAAAGGATATAAAAGTATGTTGTCAGCTGTCTTCCGTCACAGAGGGTTAGACCTGACAAATGATAAAGACCTTCACGATCTTTTGAGGTCCTTTGAAACATCGAAAGTCCCAACCGAAGGTCCCATCATGGAACCTTGACTTAGTTCTGAAGTTCATGATGTCAAGTCCATTTGAACCTCTGCATGCTGCCTCGTTGAAAGACGTTACTAGAAAGGCGATTTTCCTAACCGCTCTTGCCACAGTGAAAAGGGTTAGTGAAATTCAAGCAATGAGTAAACATGTGGGCTTCAGGGGACACAATGCAGTGTGCTCCCTGAGCCCTGCCTTCTTAGCAAAGAACGAGAACCCTTCCAACCCCTGGCCGAAGACCTTTGAAATCAAGGGGTTAACAGAGTTCATCGGACGTGAGCCAGAGAGAGTCTTGTGCCCTGTCAGGGCTCTCAAGTTTTATTTGCAGAAAACTAAAGACTGTCGGGGTCCTTCAGAAAATCTGTGGTGTTCTGTTAAGAGACCTGACTTTCCTATGTCTAAAAATGCACTGGCATTCTTTTTACGAAGCACCATCAGGGAGGCCCATGCGTCCTGCCCAGATGGTGATCTGAAACTTTTGAAAGTAAAAGCCCATGAGGTGAGAGCTGTAGCAATCTCAATGGCATTTCAAAAAAATTGGCACTCAGTGATATCCTAAGTGCTACTTTTTGGTGAAGCAACTCTGTGTTCGCTTCACATTACCTGCGGGATGTGAAGACGGCATATGAGAACTGCGAGTTGCTAGGACCATACATATCCGCAGAAATGTTATTGGGGGCAGGAAGCAGCACGAATCCTATCTTATAGAAAAGGGATAGGTGTGCTTTTGATTTCATGGTGTTGGTTTATGGTTGAAGGGTTGGTCGCTTGAGGCGCTTTCCCTTTCCTTAGCCTAGAAGTTATGGGACTAACTTCGATAGGTTAGGTCAGGTGGTGGTTTTTAGCTTCGTTGCCCTCACAGTATGGTCAATATGGTCTAGTCACATTGTGGTCACGCTCCCGTTGACAGTTCATCTAGAACTCACCAGCTGGAGACTCTAGTAAAGCAGAAGCAGACTTGGGTGACAGTAATCACGAAGTCAGCTATGCTAACAGGTAAGGAACCAAGATGTCAATCATCTGCATGTAATTTGTTTCCTAAAATCCTTCTATTCTGTCCCTTCCCACCTCCAATGGTGGGATTCAGCTATATATATATCTGACAGGTAAGTTTCATGAACAAAATGTTATTGTCATGATACAATAAAGTTTGTTCATACTTACCTGGCAGATATATATAGCTGTATTCTCCAAAGTCCGACAGAATTTCAAAACTCCGGGCACACGCAGAGGGTGGCCAGGTGGTTAGTACCCATTCCCGCCGCTGGGAGGCGGATATCAGGAACCATTCCCATTTTCTATTCAGATTTTTCATACCACTGTCCCCTGAGGGGAGGTGGGGTGGGTACTTAATTATATATATCTGCCAGGTAAGTATGAACAAACTTTATTGTATCATGACAATAACATTTTTAAGAAGAGAACTGGCATCCATTCAGTGGTGAGGCTTGGCGAAGCTGCGAGTGCAGACGTGAAAGCAGCCGATGCGTACATCCAAAAGTTCGCTGCGCTTGTTGCGAGGGAAGGATACATCCCGTAACAGGTGTTCAACTGCGATGAAACAGGCCTATTTTGGAAGAAAATGCCACGGAGGACTTACATCACAGCAGAGGAGAAGATGATGCCAGGCCATAAACCCATGAAGGACTATCTCACCCTTGCATTATGTGCAAATGCTAGCGGTGATTGTAAAGTGAAGCCACTGCTATTTTATCATTCGGAAAATCCTCGAGCCTTCAAGACGCACAAGATACTGAAAGAAAAATTGCACGTTATGTGGCGCGCCAATGCTAGGGCATTGGTTACGCGGCAGTTTTTTACTGACTGGGTAAATCTCGTCTTTGGCCCTGCAGTGAAGACGTATCTGCAAGAAAATAAACTCACGATGAAAGCATTGCTCATCCTTGATAATGCTCCAGCCCACCCACCTGGTCTTGAAGATGATATTCTGGAGGAGTTCCAGTTTATCAAAGTTCTCTACCTCCCACCCAATACGACTTCAATCCTACAGCCGATGGATCAGCAGGTCATTTCCAACTTCAAAAAGCTGTACACGAAGCACTTGTTCCGCTGCTGCTTTGAAGTGACAGAAAACACAAATCTAACCCTTCGAGAGTTTTGGAAAGATCACTACAACATCGTGATCTGTCTACATATCATTGACTTGGCATGGCAAGGGGTAACAAGACGAACGTTGAACTCTGCATGGAAAAAGTTATGGCCTGATGCTGTTGCAGAGAGAGATTTCGAAGGGTTTGAGCCCGAGACCGAGCAAGAAGAGTTGGAGGATATTGTATCTCTCAGAAAGTTGATGGGTCTGGAGGTAGATGAGGGTGACGTCAATGAACTCGTCGAAGAACATGAGGAGGAACTCTCAACTGAGGAGTTAAAGGAGCTGCAGATGATGCAACACACGAAGGTTCTGGAAGAGATTAACACGAGTGAGGAGGAGGAAGAGCCGGAGAAAGTGATTTCTACAGGTGAAATTAAAGACATGCTGGCAATGTGGGAAAAGCTGTCAAATTTCATTGAAAAGAAACACCCAGAAAAAGTGGCAACTGGTCGTGCTTCAGTGCTTTTTAATGACACTTGTTTGTAACATTTTCGAAGCATTTTGAAAGGCAGGCAAAAGCAAAGTTCTTTGGATACATTTTTTATTGAAAAGAGAGCTGCGAGTGAAAGTTACAGAAAGTGCAGCCAAGAAGGCAAAAACAAGTGATAATTAAATTTACGTAAATGTTAAGCTTAGTTTAAGTTTAAAGTTAAGTGCATTGTTTAAAGTTAAGTGCATTGTTTTAAGTTTTTTCTTTCATTTGAAATAAGGAAAGTGTAGTTTTAGTTTTAAAATTATGAAAATAGTTTTAAGTTCTAAAAAAGTGCCGTTTACGTACGTGTCTAGAGTGCCTACATCCCTTCCCCCCTCCCTCCTCCTCGCCGTTCACCTTTGTTAGCCGCACTCGTCTGTCTCCAAAGTAAGACTATTATGCTAAATAACTCTTTTATTTCTTTATTTCATATTTTGTTATGTATTTGTTAATTATACATGTTTATTTGTTATTTAAAAACATACCTTTATTCATAATTTACAATGGTTTGGGGATTTTTCATAGGTCCGGAACGGATTAAATTGAATTCAGTTATTTTAAATGGGAGAAATTTGTTTGAGATACGAGCCGATTGACTTACGAGCTTGGTTCTGGAACGAATTAAACTCGTATCTCGAGGTACCACTGTAAATAAAATGCAGCTTTAGTTTACATTGTGTTAAGAAAGTGCAGTTTTAGTTTACGTGTCTACAGTGCCTGCATCCCTCCCTCCCTCCCTCCTCCTCCGCCATTCACCTCTTAGCTGCACTTGTCTGTCTCCAAGGTAAGAATACAGTACTAAATAACACCTCTTCTTTTATATTTCATTTATTTTGTTATGTATTGGTAAAGCATACATGTGTTTTTCTTAATAAAAAAAATGTCTTTTCATAATTTAGGAAGGTGTGGGGACATTTCACTGGGCTGGAATGAATTCAATCTATTTCAGTTATTTTAAATGGGAGAAATTTTTGTTTGACATACGAGTAGATTGACCTACGAGCTCAGTTACAGAACAAATTAAACTAGTATCTCAAGGTATTACTGTAATCATATTGACTTTTTATATTCTTTCCTCCAACATATCTTAAATACATCAAATTATCATTATTAGGTGATATTTATCCTAATGGATATATGAAATATATGATAATTGAAGATCCCCCCCCTAATCCTGCACAATAAAACTTTGCAGTAGACTAGTTCTCTTTTCATAAATGATGCACATGCAGAACATTATTGTTTTCCTGTGATAATCCAAAGTTCGTTTGCAGATTAGGACAGAACTCGGTCCTTTTTAAGATGATGCAAGAGAAAGAAATAGGGATTGTCTGAATGTTCACTCTTGTTTTCCTTTCATACTTGTTCACTCTTGTTTTCCTTTCATACTAATGTAAGAATCTTACCAAATGCCATAAATATTGGTAGTTCCAATTAAGCCTTTAAGCCCCTTTGATGGGTTTATGTGTCATTTGGTGGGAAGTTAGCCTTTGTTTATTCTCATATCTGCAGTACACCCATGACCACACTTTTCAAGTGCAAGCAGTTATTTGCGGTAAACGTAAAAACCGTGAACAAAAGCTTACCCTTTAGGATGGATATGCTGAGAGAAAACTGAAGTGGAGTGGTGGCATGAAAAATATCTCTCTTCAGCCAGGAGTAGTTAATATATATAATAGTATTGATAATAGGAATTAGTTTTTCTAGTCCTCTGAGTATGGAGAAGTAGTTGAACAGTTTACATACGCTGATTAGTTAACATGTACTAATTGGGATATTGATGTGGTTGGGGTTTTGGAGGAAAGGAACAATGTAAAACTGTAGAGTAGCTGGTCAGTGAGCTATGCAAGTGACCTAAAATTTATATGCTAATTGCCAACATAAAGAGAAATCAAAGGTACAATTCAACATGGGTGCATCATAGCCTGATTCTCCCTTAACCTAACCTTAACCCAATACATATAGTGGGTAAAAAAACTTACAGTATGTAACCGTTCACTAAACTGTGTGGAAGCACACTCCGGATCGAGTTTGCCCACTGTGAACGTTTACAGAGCGCCCACCCAGCACTCCAAATCTCCGGGAAAGAGCAGAGAGGTAGGCTCTGTCTCTCGAAGCTGAGGCATTGGCTTCTCCTCCATTCCGGCCTGCAGAGTTAACTCTGTGATTTTAGATGTGCAAGGGGTCGGGATGTTATCCCCCACCACGGACATGGTGTAGCAACCTTTGTGTGGCGTCAACTTGGTGTTGATGCAATCCCATTCCGAAAGGGTGCGGACCCATGCCGACTGTGCCTGATCCCTAGGATAGATCAGTCTCCTTTGGGATCCTGTCTACCCTGACAAACGCTTCCTCGGCTAACCGAGCGTAGCCTGGGAAGGGAAATTGGAGGTCCACCGGGAAGAACTCGTAATCTTCCACGGGACGGGTTCCGCAGCCTCCAATTGTCAGCATGCCAGCCGAAAAGGGAGCATGCAGCGCCAACCACCATGGGTTGTCCTCGAATGGCAGGAGCTTAGATGCATCCGGCACAATAAAGGACTGCTGTGTGCCTCCGGACTGGATAAGTCCGGCCTGCAAGCTCTCCTGAGTCTGTAGTCTCTGAGCCAGAGACAGGATGGACTGCCCCGATGTCTCTAAACCCGAGGTGAGCTGAGAGGACATCAATTGAAGTCTCGAGTCCATAATACTGCCCATCTTCTCCATGAGAAGATTAATGAGGGCATCAGGGTTGAAGCCGGACTCCGTCGGTCTGGCTTTAGAACCCTTAGCTCTCAACCCCTTAGGCAGGGGAGTAGCTTTTTCCGAGGAAGCCAAAGGCTTGGGGGCGAATGACGACCTGGCGGAGCCCGCCGAAGAAGGCTTAGCTGGTCTGACAGCCTTTGGCAGGGACTTCTTTTTCAGAGTTTTCACCTTGGGGATCACAGAACAAGACCTATCCCCAAGGATCATGGACTTCGAGAAGCCCTGAAAGGAAGAGGAAGAAGTTGGGCTAATAGCAAGTGTTTTAGATCTAAAGCCACCTGCCTCACTTACCCGACGGATCCTCTCGATGATATGGGCCGCCACTTCCCTAGCTACTGCTGCCACGTCCTTGCGTTTGGATAAAGGAGAGAACACAGAACAAGAACCTATCCCCAAGGATCATGGACTTCGAGAAGCCCTGAAAGGAAGAGGAAGAAGTTGGGCTAATAGCAAGTGTTTTAGATCTAAAGCCACCTGCCTCACTTACCCGACGGATCCTCTCGATGATATGGGCCGCCACTTCCCTAGCTACTGCTGCCACGTCCTTGCGTTTGGATAAAGGAGAGAACACATCTCCTCCGACAGCACGTAGGGGCATCCAGCGGCAACGTTCCTCCCATAACCCCCCACCCAGACCTTAAGGTTCGACAGCGACAAAACATTACTGAGGTGAGGATGGTACCTACCGACTCATTAGTTACATTCCCCACTAAAGCGTAACACACTTCGCAGCCGTCTGGATGCCAGACTAAGAGGTCGTCAACCTGCACCGCACAGCTGGCATGAGATCGGCAGACCTCATGCCCACATGGTTGCTGGAGAACGGCTGCGCACCCCAACTCCAGACAGTGTACCATCTGTAAGTTGGAATTGATACATGAGTATCGTCAAAATAGTTCTGCCGGAGTTAATTCCGGCAGTATGTGTACGCTTAGACTAGTTCTACTAAAACCAGCTAAAGGTAAACATAAACTATTAAATAAAATTTTTCTTAACATTAAAGCTCTGAATGTCTCCGCCTGCTCTGGAATCCATAATCTTGTTATCGCAATAGCTATGACTGGCGGAGTTGGCCTGATACGAGCAGAACAGGGAAACAAGGTAAAACCTAAGCCTGAGTCTGATCGCACCGGAGTAGTGTAGCAATTCCAAGTCAATTGGAAACGCATTCTCTAAGCCTAGTTCCGCCCCCACCAGAGTGGGGAAGCAGCGATAACACCAGAGAAATACAGAAAACAGAGTGGTGGGAACATCGGTACTAAGAACTCCGGCGTATAACATCCTGGCGAATGTGATGGTAGACCACACCTCGCCGGAATAAACACGGCCCCGGAGACATACCAACAGAGACTACATAATAAAATTTTTCTTAACAAGCTCTGAATGTCTCCGCCTGCTCCGGAAACCATAATCTCGTTATTGCAATAGCTATGACCGGCGGAGTTGGCCTGATACAAGCAGAACAGGGAAACAAGGTAAAACCTAAGCCTGAGTCTGATCACACCAGAGTAGAGTAGCAATTCCAAGTCAATTGGAAACGCATTCTCTAAGCCTAGTTCCGTCCCCACCGGAGTGGGGAAGCAGCGATAACACCAGAGAAATACGGAAAACAGAGCGGCGGGAACAGCGGTACTAAGAACTCCAGCGTATAACATCCTGGTAAATGTGATGGTAGACCACACCTCACCGGAATAAACATAGGCCCGGAGACGTACCAACAGAGACTACATAATCTTCTAATCCTTAACCTCCTCCGACTAATCCCCCGGAACAGTGCTCGACGCTCCAGCTGCTGTTCACCAGTAGGATTACTAGGTCAGCGAGCTAACGAAGTACCGCCGGAATGAGTCCGAAATGAAAGGAAGAGCCCGTAGGAAAAAGGTAAACTAGTAATTGCGTGGCAACAGCAACCGGTCAGGTGATTACCACCCTCCGAGAAGCCGTGAAATACGTAGCCTACTACTAAAGGGGCAGAAGATGGCAGGCCAACTGACACCCTAAAGGAGGTAACGGCCAAGGCTATACTTTACAAAACGTATTGATAAGGAATTATTGGAAGTACCGACGAATAAAGGCAAGCCCATCTACGAGCCTAGCCTAACCCTCCAAAATCGGATACCCCGATTTGGTCAGGTAGCCTAGGATTGGCGCCTACTAGTTCATCACGAAAGAGGACACTCTAGAGCCTAACCTAAGCCTCCAAAATTGAATATATCGACCTGGTCAGGTAAGATAGGCCTAGCACCTACATTACGTAACAAGAGAGGAACTCTCTAGTAAAGGATCACCCTCCAAAACTAAAATGTCAGTCTGGTCAGGTTAGCCAGGATTAGTACCAACTATGGGTAGGGAGAAGCACTCTCAACTGCCTAGCCTACCTTCTAAAACCTAGCCTAGATCTGGTCGGGTAGGCTAGGGTAGGTAAATATTCATGTAGGACTTCCAAACCTCATCAAAATACAATTACTAATATAATATTATAATATAATAAAATAAATGATACCACATACACTGCATGCATTAGCACCGCGAATGAATGAGGGTTTCCTTTACCTCCCAAAACTAAAATGGCGTATCGCTAGGCTAGCCTAGGTCGCCTCAAACACAATACTCGCATATGATGTAGGAATAAAAATTATCACCGCACTCATGTGAGGGAACCAAATCGCTCCTGAAGGACTGATGATAAACGAGCGAAATGGTAAAATTTCATGACAACAGTAACGTATACTGTGATGTGCAAAAAGGGTAACATAAAATATACACTGCAATAAAAAGTTGAGAAGACCAAGCACGCGGTCTACAATGCATCCAAAATGGCCGACTCGGGAACAGCGATACGCTCGGCTCCCATGCAACTCTTCATTATAAACAACACCATACTTGATGCATAATTGCCTAACCGCGTTCAAAGTCAGCAAATAACATACTCAACTTAGATGAAGATGCTTCTTGCAGGTCTGAAGACATGATGACTGCCAAACTTCACAAATACCTTGCAGGCAAAAACAAACATGTTAACGTTTCGAGTGCTAAAGAAGGAATGACATTCTTGGCAGAGGCAGTAGTAGTTGCGAGTGGAAGGTAGCCGTTGTAACGGCACCTCTGCAGAGGGGGATTTTGAGAGAGGAGAGATCTATTTGGTGAAGTATCTGTGATAGTGGATTCCACTCGCCCCCTGATGCTATACCGACACCCTTTGAGGGTGAGCGAGCCAGAGGTAGTAACTCTGGCATTCCATATGGCTTTTTTCTCTGGTATATTTAGCATTTATTTATACCTAGAAATGAGTGCTATAGGAACATTTCACTGGGCGACATAGGTCGAGCCCAGAAAGGCTTTATAAGTACAGTGTACAGTTAGGTCCTCACGATAGTTGGAATTATTTCTCGTTGCCTGGATTCTTTGGATTGACTTTTTTGGTGAAGTACCTTTTTCCGTTGGCTTGGCATACGCTATTTTGGACGGGTTTTTGGGATTTTCTCTGGATTTTTCTTGTGATGGCTGATTCTGATGTTAAAAAATCTACCATGTTTTGAGTGTGCTCTGTGAGTGAATGTAAAGTGAGGCTACCTAAAGCATCGGTAGATCCTCACAATGTATGGGTTGTAGAGGTAATGAATGTTCTTTCAATAACCCGTGTAAGGAGTGTGAAAGATTGGATGAAGATGGATGGAAGTCTCTTTCTTCCTATTTAAGGAAGTTAGAGAAAGATAGGGTCCGTAAGGCTTCTTCAAGAAGCTCCAGTAGATCGCGCATTAGCGAACTTGAAGTAGAGAACACTGCTGTAGAACTAGTACCTTCTCCAGTTTCAGCCCCTGCTCCCAGCATCGAACCTGAAGATTCGCATTCGGAGGTGGCCTCCATGAGGGCCACGATTCGTAGCATGGAGAGCAAAATACGCTCTTTAGAAGGTAAGAGTGTTAGTGCCAGTGAATTGTGCAGTGCCCCTAGTGCAGCGGAGGGTGCGTCTGACCGGCTCACTAACGCTTCCAGGCCTAGACCTCTTCCAGACTCCCAGACCCAGTGAAGGAGGAAAGTCAACAGCCGCAGGAAGGTTAGGGAGAACCCCCACCGGTCAGACGTCCCCTTGGCAGATCCTGTTGTACGTTCCCAGGCTGCCTTGGATCGAGCCAAGAAAGAAGTGTTGCGCCAGTGCTTCTCTTCGTCATCTTCGCCCTCTCCTAAGTGCGGATGGAGCGCCTCGGAAGTCTCGCGCCCTCTCAAGAGAGCCTGGAAGGCGCCTTGCGCCCTTCCCTCCAGCCCTGAATACTTCTCGGAAGAGCCTGAGGTAGAAACCAATAGATCCAGGAGATCGCAAGAGCCCTCTTCTCCTTTTCACCCTCTAGCCTCGTCCCCAGTTGAAGCTTTCGAGAGATCGCCGGCGCATATCTTAGCAGGTCTGCAGGCGCAGATTTCAGCTCTGGCTGACTCCTTGGCAGGGAGTTCTCACCGTCGGAAGGACGTCTCGCTCCCGGTGAAGAAGTCTGAGAGGGACCGCGTGGATATCTCGCCTCCTGCAGGAAGGTACCAAGAGCCTCGCAGCTGCTCTTCTTTTGATCAAGAGCATGATAGGAACTACTCTCTGAGTAGGCACTTTTCGCCCCTGAGCAGGCGCCAAGAGCCTGGGAAACTTCTCGCGTCGAGCAGGCGCTCTTCTCCTGGTAGCCGCTCGTCCAGAGTCAGACACATGGAACAGGACAGACGTTTCGCTTCAAGCAGGCGCTCTTCGTCAAGGATCCGTTCTCCTCCTGGCAGGCGTCAAGAGCCTGACAGGTGCCAGGATCCTAGTAAACACCAGGAGTTTGGTAGGCGCACCTCTCCAAGCAGGCGCTCTTCTCCAGGAAGCCGCTCTCCCTTGGACAGGCGCTTGGAGCCTGGTAGGCGCATTTCACCCGACGTTCGCTCTTCGCTAGAGACCCTCTCTCCTCTCTCTCCTCTTGGCAGACGCCGAGAAGCTAGTAGGCGCCAAGAGCCTAGTAGGCGCCAAGAACCCAGTAGGCACCGATCGCTGAGCAGGTGCCTTTCCCCAGGTAGCTGCTCCCCTCTGGACAGGCGCACAGAGCCTCGTAGGCGCTACCCGTCTGGTAGGCGCTCTTCGCCTGAGAGCCTCTCTCCCTGTGGCAGGCGCCAAGAGCCTGGCAGGCGATCTTCTCATGGCAGGCGCTCCCCCCCTGGGCACGGCTTTAGGACATGACAAGCACGCCTCTTCTAGTAGGCGCTCTCCTAGAAAGAGCTCTCCGCCAGGCAGCCGCTCTTCGAAGGATAAGCGCCCTTCTTCTGAAGAGGATCAAGAGGCAACGGATGAAGAGTTGACCAAGGATTCTTCGGTCTCTTCATACAAGAGGCTTACAGACCTCCTGTTGCAAGAATTTGGAGACGCCCTTTCTGCTGTTGCTCCTCCTTCACCTCCTTCTTTGTTTTCGACGGCGAAGACAACCAAAACTTCTTTGTACGTCAAAATGAAGCCCACCATCTCGATGAAGAAGGCCCTTAAAGGTTTTGGCGATTGGTTGGTCTCCAAGGAGGAGAAAGGAAAGACAGTTTTTTCTTTACCGCCTTCCAAGCTGACGGGAAAGATGGGCTTTTGGTACGAATCAGGGGAGCCTTTGGGCCTGGTTCTTCCCTCATCCGCGGACTCGGACTTCTCTTCGTTGGTGGATTCTGCTCGTCCGCATCGGTCTTCTTCTTTGCAGCAAAAGACACGGTGGGGGTGTGGAATAGTGAGTTGGACCACCTTCTGAAGGGAATGTTCCTGGTCCTCGAAGTATTTAACTTCTTAGACTGTCCCTGGAGTTTTTTAGGCAAAGAAGACTCATCCCAGGAGTCCCTTTCACCCGAAGATCTGCATTGTGTTCTGTCTTGTTTGGACAAGGCAGTGAGAGACGGTTCTGGCGAGGTAGCTTCTCTTTTCGGAGCTGGAGTTATCAAGAAGAGGGCAGTGTACTGCTCATTTCTAACTAAAGCAGTTTCGCATGCGCAGAGGTACTTTCTGTTGTATGCTCAGCTCTCACCTCAACTGTTCCCGAAGAAAATTATCCAAGACATCTCAAGTGCCCTCTCAGCGAAGGCCACGCAGGATATGTTGGCCCAATCAGCTAGGATGCCTCGGACATCCTTCCAAGCTAAACCCAAGAAGGATGGCACCGGCAAGACAGGAGCCCTTTCGAGGAGGCCCTCCTTCCCGTTCCTCCTCCTCTAGAGGAACAAGACCTCCTAAGAGAGGAAGGACCTTCTCTCGATCTATTAGATCGAAGAAGTAGCACCCTTGTCCTCCAGACTACAGTAGGTGCCAGACTACTGAAATTCTCAGACGTCTGGGCCCAGAAGGGGGCGGACAACTCGTCCCTCTCAATCGTCAGGAAGGGTTACCTCATTCCCTTCATTTCAAGACCTCCCTTGACCACAACACCAAGGGAGTTGGTGGCCAAGTACAAAGACCCTCACATGAACCAAGCCCTTGCTCTAGCAGTAGAGCTTATGCTGGAGAAGGAAGCTATAGAGCTAGTGAAAGAGCCTCTTTCTGCGGGTTTTTACTACCGCCTCTTCCTAGTTCCCAAAACCTCAGGAGGATGGAGACCGGTTCTGGACGTAAGCACCCTGAACGTCTTTGTGAAGAAGAGAAATTTCGCCATGAAGACGACATCTTCAGTTTTAGCAGCTCTTCGCCTGGGGGACTGGATGGTGTCCCTAGATCTTCAGGACGCTTACTTCCATGTGCCGATCCATCCTTCTTCACGGAAATTCCTAAGGTTCATGTGGAAAGGAAAAGTTTTCCTATTCAGGGCCTTGTGCTTCGGCCTCTCGACAGCCCCCCAAATTTTTACGGGGTTCATGAAAAATGTAGCACAGTGGCTACATTTGGAGGGAGTGAGGGTTTTCCCTCTACTTGGACGACTGGCTTATCAGAGCCAAATCGAAAGAGAGATGTCTGGACTGGACCCTTCACAAGATGTTGACCCTGCAAGTTTCTTCTGGGACTATTAGGTGGAACTTGCGGAAAATCTCAGTTAGTCCCCAGCCAAGATCGGATATATCTGGGGATTCGGATGGTTTCTCCGGATTTTCGGGCGTATCCCTCTCCAGAAAGGATAACTCGTTGTTCAGAGAAGGTTGCAGCATTTCTAAAGAAAGATGTATGCACAGCGAGGGAGTGGATGAGTCTGTTGGGGACGCTCTCCTCGCTGGAGCAATTCATTTCTCTAGGAAGGTTGCACCTGAGACCGCTACAGTTCTTTTTGAACCGGAACTGGAACCGCAGATCTCAAGATCTAGAATTCCGCTTCAAGATCTCGAACGAGATAAAGAAGGATCTCCTCTGGTGGGCAGACCCTCTTCGCTTCGCGGAAGGTATATCCTGCACATGCCGAACCCCAGCCTAGTGTTGTTTTCAGACGCGTCGGACACAGGTTGGGGAGCGACACTCGGTTCAAGAGAAGTGTCAGGCACCTGGGAGGGGGAGCAGGTGTCCTGGCACATTAACAAAAAGGAGTTGATGGCGGTTTGGTTAGCCCTAAAAGCTTTTGAGTCCCTCGTCCGGGATGCAGAGGTTCAGATCAACTCGGACAACACCACAGCCCTGGCTTACATCAGGAAGCAGGGGGGGACTCACTCCTTCTCCCTGTACGAAACAGCAAGGAAGCTTCTTCTGTGGTCGGAGGAAAGAAGACTCCTCACCAGATTCGTACAGGGAGAAAGAAATGTCAGAGCCGACCTTCTGAGCAGGAAAAACCAAGTCCTTCCCTCAGAGTGGACTCTTCACTCGGACGTGTGCCAGGAGCTGTGGAAGACATGGGGCAGACCTCATTTGGATCTATTTGCGACCTCCAAGAACGCTAGGATAGACCTTTACTGCTCCCCGATCTCAGACCCGAGAGCAGTAGCGATAGATGCTTTTCTGCTGGACTGGAAGAACCTAGATCTTTATGCATTCCCTCCTTTCAAGATTCTGGGAGAGACGCTAAGGAAATTTGCAGCATCGGAAGGAGCAAGAATGACATTGATAGCTCCGTTCTGGCCCGCCCAAGACTGGTTCACAGAGGTACTGGAATGGTTAGTAGACATTCCAAGATCCCTGCCACTAAGGATTGATTTGCTCAAACAGCCCCACTTTGACAGGTATCACAAGAACCTCCCCGCTCTCAGTCTGACTGGATTCAGACTGTCAAGAGTCTTGTCAGAGCGAAGAGTTTTTCGGCAAAGACTGCAAGGGCTATTGCCACTGCAAGAAGACCTTCTACCATCAGGGTCTACCAGTCGAAGTGGGATGTCTTTCGATGTTGGTGCAGGAATCAGAAGCTTTCCTCCTCCAGTACCTCTGTGACCCAAATAGCAGACTTCCTCCTTTTCCTGAGGGAAAAATGCGGTCTGGCGGTCTCAACCATAAAGGGTTATAGGAGCATGGTATCCTCAGTGTTCAGGCACAGGGGATTGAACATCTCCGAAGATAAAGATCTCCATGACTTGATAAGATCTTTTGAGACTACTAAGAAAGTCTCTAATTTGACACCAAGCTGGAACCTCGATGTAGTCTTGCTTTTCCTGAGGTCCTCGAGATTCGAACCACCTCAATCAGCCTCGTTTAGAGACCTAACGATGAAGTCCCTGTTTCTCATGGCATTGGCTTCGGCTAAGAGAGTTAGTGAGTTGCAAGCCTTAGAAGGAAGTGTAGGATTCAAAGGAGACTCCGTGATTTGTTCCTTTCTTCCTTCTTTCTTAGCCAAGAACGAAAACCCCTCCACTCCTTGGCCCAGGAGTTTTGAGGTAAAAGGCTTATCCTTTCTTGTCGGAGTAGAAGCAGAGAGGACTCTTTGCCCTATAAGAAGCCTTAAGTTTTATCTCCAGAGAAAGAAAAAACTTAAGGGCAACATGGACAACCTCTGGTGTTCTGTAAGAGATCCCAGTAGGCCTTTGTCAAAAAATGCTCAGGCATTCTTTATTAGGAACTTAATAAGGGAAGCTCATGTGGCATGCAATCAAGACCATTATAAGCTTCTGAAAGTCAAGGCGCATGAAGTGAGGGCCATCGCCACGTCGTTGGCTTTCAAGAAGAATATGTCGCTGCAGAATCTCATGAAAGGGACTTTTGGAGATGCAACTCGGTCTTCGCCAACCACTACCTGAGAGACGTGAAAATTACGTATAAGAAGTGCTTTGGGCTAGGCCCTTACATATCTGCGGATTCAGTGCTGGGGCAGGGAGCTGAAGCATATCCTTTGTAAATTTTTCCCCTTTGGTTTTTGGCTTGTGTTTTTATGGTTGTATGGAAGAGGATGCAGGTAGGCATCTCTTTCAGTCGTATTACTAACAATTAGTACTTTGGTTAGGTGATCTGAGTTGTGCTTGAGCTCCTTGCAATGGTAGTGGACAGGTTCTGTCATATAAGTGGGCGGATCCCCTTTGACAAGATCCTAACTGGATTCTACCAAGTAAGCGGAGACAGTTCCCATTGGTAGACCCAAAGAGTTTTTTCAGCTGTAGGTCACGCCCTCGCTGTAGCTCTTCAGGCAACGCAGACTAATAGACAGTAACTATGAAGTCTTCTGCCTAAAACAGGTAAGAACCAAGGTTTTTAGATCCTATAACATGTGTTGTTTCCCCTTTCTTTGTACATGAGTGTCTCTTTCCCTCCACCAAGGGTTTCAATCAGCTAAGTATATATCTGACAGGAAAGTTCATGTACAAAAATGATATTGTTAGTATACAATAAAGTTTTATGCATTCAACTTACCTGTCAGATATATACTTAGCTATAGACTCCGTCGTCCCCGATAGAAATTCGAATTTCGCGGCACACTCTACAGGTAGGTCAGGTGATCTACCGCCCCGCCGCTGGTGGCGGGAATAGGAATCATTCCCGTTTTCTAAGACAGATTTTCTCTATCGGCCGTGACAGCAACATTGTTGTTGTTACTCCTGATTTGATTTTCGTGTTTTTTCATCGCTATTGATCTTCTAAGCCGGTTATTTTGGTGACGTATTGGATCTTTGGTTTGGCATACTCTTTCGTGGACTGTTTTTTTGGACTTGGTTTTGGATATTTCTCATGATGTCGGATTCTAGCTTTACGGTTAGAAGACAGTGTGTAAATGAGGGATGCATGGTGAGGCTACCGAAAGCTTCGGTAGACCCTCACACAGTTTGTAAGGGGTGTAGAAGGAATGAATGTTCAATTTCTAACACCTGTGAATGAATGTGGTAAAATATGAATGAGGAAGAATGGAAGAATTTAAATTCATATTTAAGGAAATTAGATATGGATAGGGCTAGGAAGGCTTCCTCCAGAAGCGTAAGTAGGTCTTGCTCTAACGAGCCTATTAAATTAACACCTAACCCTAAACCTCTATCTTCTTCCTCTAGTACTAAGATTGCAAATCCGGCAACGGAATTGCAGATCTTAAAGCTGCGCTACAAAGGATGGAACGTCAAATGCGGACGTTGAAAGGTAAGCACAGTGATAGTGAATTAAGTGTCTTATTTAGCTCTTTTCTGACGAAAGCAGTTACTATACTCAGAGGTCATCTCTTCTGTATGCTCCTCTGTCGGACCAATTGTTTCCTTCAAATCTAGTAAAAGATATTTCTCATTCTTTGACAGAAAAGGCCACACAAGATCTCTTGGCCCAATCTGCAAAGAAATCGAGGACTTCGGGTCCTATTAAGAGAGAGACTCGGGCTCCTCAACAGCCCTTTCGAGGGAGTACCTCGGCCAGACCCACCCTCTTTAAGAAGAGAGGAGTGCAGAAGAGAGGTAGGTCTTCCTTCAGACCTATCAAGAGAGCGAAATGAGACAACAGTCCTTCAAGCACCGGTAGGAGCCAGACTTCGGAAATTTTCCGAAGAATGGGCTCGGAGAACAGGCAGAAATTTGGTCCCTTTCCGTGGTAACAAAGGGATATATGATCCCCTTTCGAGATAGACCTCCCTTGACTATACGAACCCGAGGGAACTGTCAGCCCAATACAGGGACCCTGCCAAGAAAGAAGCATTATTGCGACTGGTATGAGATGTTGCAAAAGGAGGCCATCGAAGTGGTTCGGGATCCGCATTCCCGAGGATTCTACAACCGTCTTTTTCTGTTCCGAAATCCTCGGAGGGTGGAGACCGGTCCTGGCCCTGGTGAGCGCATTGAACCGATTTGTGGAGACACAAAGTTCTCTATGGAAACATCAAAATCGGTTCTTCGCGGCTCTTCGTCCAAGAGATTGGATGGTCTCCGTAGATCTACAAGATGCATACTTTCATGTCCCCCTGCATCCATCATCGAAGAAATATCTCCGATTCATGATGCAGGGGAAAGTATACCAATTCAGAGCCCTATGCTTCGGCCTTTCAACGGCCCCTCAAGTGTTCACGAGGCTAATGATGAATGTTGCGAGATGGCTACATCTAGAGGGGTAAATATATCCCTTTATCTGGACGATTGGCTAATAAGAGCAAAATCGGAAATTCAGTGCTTGAAGGACTTGGAGAAGACTTTGAACTTGACAAAATCTCTGGACTGCTCGTGAACCTCGAGAAATCACAATTGATCCCCAGACAGAACATAGTCTATCTGGGGATACAGATGGATTCTCGGGTTTTCGGGCGTTTCCATCTCAAGACAGAATTACTCGAGGCTTAGAAAAGATCTCGAACTTCTTAGGGAAAGAACGGACCTCGGCGAGGGAATGGCTCAGTCTGCTTGGCACCCTTTCCTCGTTAGAGCAGTTCATTTCCCTGGGAAGATTAAATCTCAGACCTCTGCAATTTTATCTAAAGAGGATGTGGAGTCAAAAGACAGGAGACTTGTCAGACGTTTTTCCCATCCAACAGGGATAAAATCCGACCTAAAGTGGTTAACCCCATTAACAACGGAAACGAAGAGGGGTGTCCCTCTTGATTCTGGAACCCTCACCGAGTGTTGTTTTCCGATGCCTCGGAAACAGGTTGGGGAGCAACACTGGGCACAAAGGAAGTAGCAGGTATTTGGACCAGACAACAAACTACTCTGCACATCAATGCGAAGGAACTCCTGGCAATTCATCTAGCTCTGGAATACTTCGAACGGAAGTCAGAGGTGGTAGTTCAAGTCAATTCCCGACACCCACAGCTCTGCTTACATCCGGAATCAAGGGGCACTCACTCTTTCTCTCTGAACGAAATAGCGAGAGCTCTATTAACCTGGACAGAGGAACGGGGCATTATTCTGCGTACAAGGTTTGTCCAAGGAGTAAAAACCTAAGGGCAGACAGGTTGAGCAGAAAGAACCAGGTTCTCCCGACAGAGTGGATGCTCCACTCAGGAGTCTGCAGACAAATATGGTCACTCTGGGGGAGACCCCAGATCGACCTGTTTGCCACGTTCCTCTCCAGGAAAATAGACAACTTCTGCTCGCTAGAAGAAGATCCCAGAGCCACAGCGATCGAATGCCTTCCTCATGGATTGGTCAGGCATAGATGCATACGCCTTTTCCCCCATTCAAATTGCTGGGGGAAGTAATAAGGAAATTTGTGGCATCGGAAGGAATGAGAATGACTCTAATTGCTCCCTTTTGGCCTTCCCGAATCTGGTTCACAGAGGTACTGGAATGGACGGTGGACTTCCCCAGATCTCTACCAGACAGGACAGATCTGCTCAGACAACCCCACTTCGAGAGGTTCCACAAAAACATCCAAAGTCTCTCCCTGACTGCCTTTCGACTATCGAAAGACTGGTCAGAGCGAGAGGCTTTTCAAAGAAAGTGGCAACTTCAATTGCTAGAGCCCGCAGAGCCTCTACCCTGCGGGTCTACCAATCGAAGTGGGAAGTTTTCCGTAGATGGTGTAGGTCGAAGAAGCTGTCCTCTTCCAATACCTCTGTAACCGAAATCGCGGATTTTCTCCTCTTCTTAAGAGAAGAATCCAAATTGGCCGTATCAACTATCAAGGGATATAGGAGCATGCTCTCAGCTGTTTTTAGAAACAGAGGCTGAATCTCGAGAATAATAAGGATCTTCATGATCTCATCAGGTCTTTCGAGACTAAGAAATTGAGATCGTCGATTCCCCCAAGTTGGAACCTGGACGTTTCCTAAAGTTCTTGATGTCGGACAGGTTCGAACCTATAGATAAAATCTCATTCAGAGATCTTACTAGCAAATGCATATTCCTGTTGGCTCTAGCAACTGCTAAGAGGATCAGTGAATTGCATGCTTTGGACTCTCGGGTGGGATTTAGAAAAGACTCGGCTGTCATTTCTTTCCAGGATCTTTTCCTAGCAAAGAATGAGAAACCCTTCTAAACCTTGGCCTAGAAGTTTCGAAGTCAAGGGACTCTCTTCTCTGGTAGGAAGAGAGTTGGATCGGTCCCTTTGCCCAGTCAGGACCTTAAAATTTTATTTAGAAAAGAAGACACAGCTTCAGGGAGTCGACAAGGTCTTTGGTGTTCGGTAAGAAAACCCAAGAGACCTATGTCAAAGAACGCACTGGCATTCTTTGTCAGAAATGTAATTACCGAAGCTCATAGGAATTGCCAAGAGAACTCTTTAAAGCTGCTGAGAGTGAAAGCTCACGAAGTCCGGGCTGTGGCAACTTCCCTTTCTTTTACGAAGAATATGTCCATGAGAAACATTTTAGCAGCAACTTATTGGAGGTGCAATTCAGTATTTGCATCCCACTATTAAAGGATGTTAGAATAACATACGATAAATGTTTCGCTCTTGGACCTTATGTATCAGCGGATACTATGCTGGGAAATGGAGCAGACGCTGATCCTTAAATTTGTTTTTAATATTTTTTAATAATTAGTTTTAATATTGTTGTTGAGTTGTGGGTTGCTTGAAAGGATGTTCGGGGATGACTCCTTTCAATCGTAGTACTAACCCCAATGAGGATCAGGTGATCGGGATTAGTGTCGTGCTCTATGATCATGCCAATAGGCAAGGTGTTTTGTCATGTAAGTGGATAGGACCCCATTGACAAAGATCCTAAGGTTCTGAAGCGTAAGTGGGTAAGACCCCTGTAACAGACCATCAAGAACTCTTAGCATGAGGTCACTACCTCGCTGAGGCTCTTGAAGCGATACGGGCTCCTAGGCAGTAGCCATGAAGTCTTTCGCTAACACAGGTAGGAATCAAGGTTTTTAATTTTATTACCTACAACATATGTTGTTTCCTGTCTATTTCAGTAGATTAGCTGTCTCTTACCCTCCGCCAAAGGTGCCAATCAGCTAAGTATATATCTGACAGGTAAGTTGAATGCATAAAAATGTTATTGTCATGATACAATAAAGTTTTATGCATACTTACCTGGCAGATATATACGGTGTATGGCCCACCCGACCTCCCCTCAGGAGACAGGTGGAAGAGAAAATCTTTCTTAGAAAACGGGAATGATTCCTATTCCCGCCACCAGCGGCGGGGCGGTAGATCACCTGACCTACCTGTAGAGTGTGCTGCAAAATTCGAATTTCTATCGGGGACGACGGAGTCTATAGCTAAGTATATATCTGCCAGGTAAGTATGCATAAAACTTTATTGTATCATGACAATAACATTTTTGTACATACTTACCTGGCAGATATATACGATTGATGGCCCGCCCAGCCTCCCCTCAGGAGACAGGTGGAAGAGAAAATCTGACAAGAAAGTGGGTTTGGTTCTTACACCCGCCACCCAGCGGCGGGTAAGGTAGATCACCTGACCTACCTGTCGCGTGTGCCGCGAGTTTTGAATTCTGTCGTGACGTCAGAGACGTAAGCTAAGTATATATCTGCCAGGTAAGTATGTACAAAACTTTATTGTATACTAACAATATCATTTTCAAGGACACTACAAGCACCATAAAAGCAGCAACAAAAACAAGAATAAACACAACAAGAATTACAATAAAATGGATCAATACAAGATAGGCCTATAATCCAAATGTCATAAGCTCTATAAACCGACAAAAGGACATAGGACATTATAGGTTTATATAATTTTTTATGATAATGTTATTGTGAAAGGGGATAAATGTCCTTAACCCTTACTGGTTAACCCTTAACCCTTACTGGACGGGTAAATATATCGATATGCACTCCTCACACCAGGTAAACTTTGAGGTCAGCCAATTTATGAAAAAAACACATCAATGGAAAGAGGAAGATATGCAAATGTACATGCTGAGAGAAAAACGATTTTTAAAATTTTCCCTACCTTCGACGTGAAGTTGAAAATGACTATTTACAACCCCGATTGTCTTTTACAAGACAATTGTAAATTTTACCAACTTATATATGTTTTTTCTAATAAATAGTTTTATTTTATTTTGTAAAATTATAATTACTGCTCATGCAATATCAAAACAAATAAGAAATAAAGTCAGTAACAAATTCTTAGCATATTAGTTGAAAAATTTTATGTAAATTTACTAAGAACAAAGATTCAGTAACTTTTTTTTACTTTTACATGTTTTTTTCTGTTTCTTTCCACTTTTCTTTGTAAAAATTACATTTACAACAGACATGGTATCATAAAAGACAAAAACAAAAACCAACAGCATCCCCTTGGTATATGTACAAGCAAATTTACAAAATAACCTCATGTGAGACAGTGACGTAATACATGCCCCCTTGAAGTTACAAGAAGAGCTGAAGTCCTGAGACGACCAATTCGTGGTTTTAGCCAGTGTAAAAGTTGCCATTAGTGACTTTATTGGCAATAGAAGTATTGGCACCTCTTTCCCGCCTGATTCTTTCCAAGTCAATGGCGCGTAATATTGTTTATCTACTGGATCTATCCGTCCACCATCCCAAACCTGTTATTACTATTCCCGAGGATCAATCAGTCTGTTAAAGGTTAAGAAAATTCTCAGTAAATTATATTCAATATAACTCGTATAACCTATCACACTGTAACTTTACATTGAACATAGGCATATTCTTATTCTGTAGAGTGCAGTCATTGCTTGTCATTCCTCCAAATGTGTAAATGATTGCAATGAAATTGATTTTAACACTATTAAAATTTAGTAAAATTTCCTGAAATCACTATGAAATATCAGTCTGCATAGCTCTTGAGAAAGTCTGTTTAAATTTAGAAGGTGAACACGCTCGACGATATCAGATGGTGATTATCATTGTCCAGCCTCGATTTCCCTGTGTCACCTATGTATTCAATACTGTAAAGTCCGAGATTTGCCCAGGCCGCCGAGAACAGTTTTAAAACTCACGTGCCGCCAACTCAGTAGACTCTCCACCATCCTCCCGCTCTCCCATTGGTTCCTGATGCTAGTTACTGCCGTAAGATCCTGCTCACCTATTGGTCAGCGTCTATCCCATCTTGCATCTACGTAAGGGAGTTCCTCGACCATTTCGTTTCGGCAGCGTTATCGTACACACGTGGAATTCGTTTGTTCACGTAGGTTTCATTCGTTAACATAAATTTATGTTAGTGATTTCGTAAAGTTTAGTGTTAATGTTTTCTGCCATTTTTTAATGTTTCGTAAAGTTAAGTGGTCATGTTTTCTGCCGTTTGTCCTCCTCCTCTGTCGCCACTTTCAGACTTCGCCTCAGTTGAAAGGTAAGGTTCCACATTTTACTACATACATACGTACATGTACGTACAGTATTTCTTGCACCCTGTACAATAATACATTTTATTTACAGTTACAGTAACGGTTATGTCAGGTATTGAATGGTCCAAATTGTTGTATTTCATTATTTATTGGTCAATTTAGCTTTATTATAAAATTGACTGTGTTGTTTTTGTAGGGCTTGGAACGAATTAGGCAATTTATATGTAAAACGTAGTTCTGGATATGAAAAAATCAGGTTATGAAGGCCGCTTTGGAACGGATTAATTTCGCAACCTGAGGCACTACTATCATGATTTTATTTCTGGGGACAATATAATGTTTCCTTTTGATAATCAGCACGATGTATTTTTGTTCGGTAAAACAACGATTGCAAAATAATTGAAGATGAAAAGAACCACAGATTAACCAACTTTTTTAAACTATTGCCGACCTATCAGCTTCAAAGAATGGTCATGATGCAATCAGTGGGTGTGGCTTAGCTCAGTGTCTGGAGTTCCTTCCATTGCAGAAGCAAAAGCACTCCTTTTGAACCTTAGACCTATCCTTGCCAATCCCTTATCTTCTTTCAATGTGATGAACTTTTGGTATGGACTGGCATACTAGTAAAATTTTGTTTTGCAGTTTTTATCCAAACTCATTTATTATAGACTACAGTGGTCCCCCCGTAGTGCAGGGGATGCATACCAGACCCTCCCATGAATGGTTAGAACCCGCAAATAGTTGAAACCCCTATAATAACGCTGAAAACAGCCTACTTTGCTAGTTAAAACTCAAGAAAAACCTACTAAAAATTTGTATACTTGATTTTTTTAATAGTTTTATCACAAAAATTGCATTTTATGATGAAATTGATAAAAAAAACAGTAATTTGTGGATATTTCTCATAGAATAATATACTGCGAATATGCAAATTTTCCACTAATATGTGGGGAAACATTCCCAAGAGAAATCCGTGAATGTGTGAGTCCGCGAATCCGGAGAACGCGAATACAGGGGGTCCACTGTGCATGAGTTTCCTGCTATTTTGGATAAAGAGTAGCATAGTGGAATGAGGAATGTTAATGAGAACATCAGTTAATAGGGGGCTTAGTAGGTATAGTTAGAAAGTTTTGAAATTTTTTCTTTGTACATGTGGATGCATACCATATTTAACTTAAAAGACAGTTAGGTGATGATTGTGTTTGTTTAAATACTTATCATAAAAGAATGTTTAAAAATTATTTTCTTGAGCAAGAAATAACTTATGAATGATACTTACTTGAAGTGGTAATCTTTTGCAGAAACCAGTGAAAGAAAATGCCCCTGTCGGATATGCTCCGTCTGCACAAACTCAGAAGGACTTACTATCAGCATTTTCTAAGTTACGCACGCAAATTGCTACAATGAGAGCTTCAGAAGAGGTTCCAAATGCTCCAGTTCCTTTGGTAAACCATGGTATTTTAGTTTCTGAGTACTCTGCTGTAAACATTACAGTTTGAAAATGTACAAGTTATCAAAGCCCAGTTCACACAAAAGTGTATTGCATTTTGGTTGAGGAAATTAGTGATTGAATTGTTTTTTTATGTAATAGTATGTTTTACATAGTAGTTTTAGTTATAAGAATAAGTACTGAAAAATTATACTTTTTAAAACATCAGTGAAAGCTGAGTTACTTGGCTTCAGGGCTATGTAAATTAATTTTGTTGGTCACCTGTAAGCAGTTGAAATTTTTTATTCTTTCTACAGTTGCTACTAATATTTCTAATACCAAAGTGTGTATTTAGTATAATATAATGCTCAATTGTAAGGTTACACAATGCAACCACCTATCATGGTACAGTAGTGAAAATGAGAAGATTTCATGTAATTCACCTACCCTCTCAATTTATAACCAAAGCTTTTATATATACATATATATATATATATATATATATATATAATATTATATTAATCTATATATATGATATATATATATTATATATTATATATTATATATTAGATATTATATTTATTATAGAGATATTATATATTAATATATTATAGATTAATATATATATATTTATAATAATATTAAGTTGCAATACCTAAATATCATCCTAATTATCTTTACTCCAAAATGCTGTGTGATGCAAAAAGCCTGTGTGAAGTTCTACTACTCATGTCTTTCTGGTATTTTGTCTTCTTTGCCCTTTACTGTATGTATTATTATTTCCTATTTAGCCCTATGTTATTTACGTGCATACTGCTTGCAGAGACACATTAGCACTCCATGACTTACACAGTTTCATTTTAGGACATAGCAAGCAAGTCTGTTAAAAATTTTTTATTAAATGCCATAATGCTCCCAGTTATACATGTACTGTGTTTACCATTCAGTGGTCTGTTCTCTAAATATAGACACTACTTAATGACATTCCTGTTTAATGACTTCTTGGACTTCTTACTAGCAGTCCTCTCTGCTGCCATCATACATAGTACGAGAGCTGAACATGTAAACTGCAGGTTCAGTAAGCATTTGTATGAATGTCTTGAAATTGTGTCCTATCAGTAAACATATTGCTTACATATTAGCAGTGTTATACATTACGTACTTAACGGGCGCGCCAACCGCTGAATTGCTAGGAATGCTAAAATTTTAGTTATTAACAGTTTTCAACTGCTTTATGTCTAATTAAACATATCCTGAAGCAATAATTCTAAAAAATTTTAGATTGGTTTTTTGACTAGTTTGTTCATTGCTTGGATGGCACTGTGAACCACAAATTGTGGAAAAGACTTGAAAAATGTCTGTATGAATAGTTCAAGATAGGATCAAGTAAGTTATTCAGTGTTTTGGACTGTTTTATATGTAAATAAGCATACAGTATCTAGAAACATTATTGCTAAAAAAGAACGTTTAGATTGGTTCATGGAAAAGTTTGTTCTTCACTTGTATGGCACTGTGAATGACAGATTGTAAAACACATAATCTATGAATTATTCTAGATTGGATCAAGTTTGAGATATAGTACACTATGTTGGACTGTTTCACATGTAAATAAACATATCTTGAAATGTTAGTGCTAAAAGACATGTTTAGACTGGCTCATAGACAACTTTGTTTGACGGTTTTCACTGGGAACAACAAATTGTAAAAAATGTATGAAAAAAGTAATGTGAACAAAATTTATTAAAAGTAATTGTTCCCCATTGAAATATCACATTCTATCAAGTGGTAGCGTCATGGAGAAAACAACTTAAAGTGATATAGGGATAACTGCCTCAGGAATCCAGATATTTCTGATTGTTTCTAGTTTTTGGGTCCAATCTTTTGCTGTGTTCGAAAAATGCAAATTTTAAGTCACATGTAACAAATCAAGAGAGTGCACAGTTCTTTTAATTTGATTATGTATATTGTAAATACTGTATCCTAATTATTATTAATACATACTTTCAACATTATGCAGTTCTTATAAACATTACCATTAGCTCTGCATAATATCAAAGTTGTATGATGGAAAATTAATTTTTGCCAAAATGTAGTCTACTATAACTTTGTAATTAAAGAAAAATGATCTGTTTATGGAACTTATTGTTTTATATCTTTTCTGCAGCCTGGTATTAAAAAGAGGGAAGAATGGTGCAAGTTTTGTTTTGGAAATAGTTTCCAACTTGCTTTGTTGAACAAAGCTGGCAGCACCACTCCAAAACCAGAATTGATAGAAGGTCATCAGCCTCTTCTCAGTATTGTCTTGAATATAAAGCAGGTTAGTTGATGCAGTTAGTAAAGCTTTCATTTATTGTTTTAATGTTATGAGGCAAGGAATTTGTTATTGTTATTTGTACTATCTTTAAGTGTTATGGAGCATTTCATATTCTTATATAACAATTTAAGTAGATTATTAGTAATTACTGTATAAGTAACACCCATATTTTTGAAGGTGTCTTTACTTTGCTTACCTTGAAGGAGATGCAAAAGTACATTTTGTTCATGAATCTTACCTGCCAGATATATATATAGCTGTATTCTCCAAAGTCCGACAGAATTTAAAAACTCCCGGCACACGCAGTGGTCGGCCAGGTGGTAGTACCCATTCCCGCTGCTGGGAGGCGGGCGTAAGGAACCATTCCCATTTTCTGTCAGATATTTTCTGTCGCCGGTGCAGACAACAAGTGTTTTCTGCACCTCCGTCATTGGATTTTGGAACTCTTTTGGTCACTTGAGTATCCCGATTGATTTTTGGTTATTTGATTAGGATCGGTGGTTAGGCATACGCTAATTGTGGATTGTTTTTATTTTGGCTTGATTTTTCCTTAAACTTACGATGTCTGGATCTAGTTCGACTAGGCCAGAGTATGTTGTGTGGAAGAATGCAAGGTTAGGCTACCGAAAACTTCGGTAGACCCTCATACAGTGTGCGCGAATTGTAGGAAACATGTTTGTATGTTTGATGAGCGCTGCAACGAGTGTGAAAATATGTCTGATTCTGCGTGGAAGGCTTATGAATCATAGGTACGTAAACTAGAACGTGATAGTGTAAGGAGGTCTTCCTCCAGGCGTGTAACACAAGTTACCCATCCAGTAGAATTTATCCCTCCAAAGACCTGTGATGCCTTCGGGCCCTACAATAGTGTCTTTGGAGGGTAATACCCTATCTGTGATTCTTAAATCTTTGCGTAGCCTGGAATCATGTTTGCATTGGAAAGTTATAGTAGTGTAGTGAAGTATAGTGATAATGCCATGAGTGTTCATTCTATCGCGTAAGCGTATAATTTCTCATTGACAAAACACTACCGCGTGATGGCTCTCCCTACCTCGGTGAGGCAGAATGTAGTAGGGAGGTAGCTGTCCAAGTGTCTAAAATACTCTACGATTGTTCATAAAACTTACCAGTCAGATATATGTATATATATATCTGCCGGGTAAAGGTGAACAAGCGATGTTGTATCATAGTAATATTATTTTTGCCCTTACGTCATATTACTATCAAGCGGTTGTATGGTTCAAGTTATATACTCATACCATAGTTACTCCTACGGAGGCTCCTACGGAGGACAACCGAGAGTACGATTATTCTTATTACATTTAATCGGTTCTCCCTGCAACTATTCAGGGGTTGCCGGTTTCCCTATTTTAAACATTTAAGGTATTGTTATGACAATACCAAGTTAGCCTTTTATATTTAGCAAATTCAGTTTCGCTTAAATATACCAGTTTGATGGATTTTGGTTTCTGCTCTATAATGATAGTAAACCTATTCATTCGTAGAATGGTGTAGGTGGCAACTCAGGCAGAGCAGTGCGAGAACGACGAACGTTCTCTGAGTCTGCTGTCACTAATGCGTAATGCCAGTGCTCAGTTCCATCTGATTGTCTGCCATGCGCAGTAGGTTACGTCTCTCTCTCTCTCTCCTGCGGGATTGACGGACTAACCGTATTTCTACCCTACAATCACGGCCTTAGCCTCGGGTTGAGGGGAATTCTAGCATACATGGCTGAACATCTTCACTTTGCGAGAATTTTTTCATAAAAAAAAAAAAAAAATAAATAAATAAATAAATAAATATATATATGTGTATGTAGTATGTGTGTATATATATATGTACCGTATATTTCGGCGTATAAGTCGACCCTTTAGCCCCAAAAAAACATGCCAAAATTAGGGGGTCGACTTGTCTACCGGTAACAAAAAGTGAATCTATAATTTTGGCATATCGGTACATGAATCCAGGCTTTACAGTTGGCTAATAACAATGACAGCCTTGTTGAGGTAACTATGTATGTAAATACCAGTATTAAAAACATTTCACACTGTAATACGACAATAATAATACATTAGAACATCCATTACCATAAATAAAATGAAACAAATCAAAGTAACTTGAAGAAACCCAATCGCACAGCAAGTGTAAACATTGCGTAGCCATTTGTAGTACAGTAATTGAGAAGGATGCGTTCACTCTGACAGTTTTGTATATACCGGGGTATTGTTCAAAAACATTTTATGGTATGAAATCTTTATTTATCACTTTAAATAAAATAAAAAAAATTGTATTTAATAGTAAATATGTATTTAAAATCCTTCAAAATTACTTGAGTCATCGTCACAAATTATCATTCACGGTTTCATCATAAGGATCCCAGTTTGAATCTGGTGAATCAACTGCAGGTTCGTTTTCCCTCAAATGAGCCTGTTTATGCCATAGAAGAACCAATGGTCAAGGAATATTCCAACATAATAATAAAATACCGGGACGTCGTTTCAACAACCCAATCAAAACATTAACTTGAGTGACAGTTTGTACATACATATATACGTAGGCTGAAATGCAGCGTTAGTTAGCGCTTTGTTTGTTTACATTACACTCGAGTAACGTATCTTTCGTTTCGTCATTTCTATTTATATTTGCCGGTATTCATCTTTTATATATTACACAGATTTGTTAATATACCGAGTATATTACCTGTATTTCTTATGGTAAGTAGAGCAACATATGTACCGTAATAACATTCAGGTTATTTTATATGATACGTTTTACCCTGCTGCTTATTTTGAGCGTACGGTTGGCCTCACATTTTATAGGTCGACTAATATACCCGATATTAGTTAAAATCATAAAAATTTACTCAGAATTGGGGGGTCGACTTATCTTCCGGTCGACTTATACGCCGAAATATACGGTATGTGTATATGTATATATATATATGTATAGATATATATGTGTAAATGTATATGTGTGTGTATGTATATATATATATATATGTATTAGACCTTTTTCGGTTCTGTTTACCGCATGGTAACAGAATTCTGTCCGAGTCTACAGCGGCATAGCACACATGATTTCCCTCGAAACAAGAATGATGTGCAAGAGATGCAGTCAATTAGCTCGCCGAGACGTCCCTTGCTCGATTATGAAGGGGACTCCTTCCGCTGCCAAATATGACAGCGCCGAGCGCGACGCTCGGCAGGACGCTTGGATGGACGCACAACGTAATGCTTCTTCAGACATTCGCCGAGAATCAGAGAATAGTAATGGATCTCAGGAAGGAGACTTTGTTCCGATACGTAATACAAACCCTCGGTCCTTTAACAATAGGAAGGTAACTAGCGGCAGCTGGGACGGTCGTAAGCTTCGAACAAGGGGAGAACGGTAGTTAACTGCTTGTCCGATCGTGCGCGCGCCCGAGAGGTGAAGAATCACTTTTGCTTTCAGCCGCGGGTGTGAAGGACGTGTTCGTCATCGCTCTCTGCCCGTTTCATCGTCGTATGCTTTGTTTATATTGTGTTTTCTACTAATGGTTTGTTTGATCTTGAAAATGAAACTGTAAGTACACTGTTTTCATTTTCATTACTTAATTATGAATCAACATGGAGCTATCGCCGTAGAGGCGGCGATTTCCGCTCTTTTCATGAAATTGAATTTAATTATGTCTCGGTGCCGAGGGCGGGCGCACTCGCGCCGAGTCATGTATTTTGGGCGAAAGTGTGTAATTGAAAGATGTAAGTACTCTTTTTCATTATATTTTTGCCCTGTGCGTTCGTTGCCGAGAGCTTGATTGCGCTCGGTACGAGCCTCTTATTTTGTATGAATAGAATGCAATGAAAGTGGATTCGCAATGCAGTTTTCTTTTCATTTTCATTTATTAATTGCATCAAATTTAATTTTGGATCAATTTCCGCTCTTACCTGGGAATTAATCCTTACGATTTATTGCTGTGAAAGTGAAATCGCAAGTGCAGTATTGTTCATTTTCATATATAATTATGATAGCATCATATTATTATGGATCAAGTTTCCGCTCTTACCCGGGAATTGATCTTTCCCCTTTAAGTTCTATGAAGTGAATCGCAAGTGCAGTATTCTGTTTCATTTTCATATTACTTTTCACTGCTGTGCGGGGGTAGGGGAAGCGAAGGTCTGCCAGGAAGTCGTCGGAAAGCTCTCCCGCGACTCCCTTGGTATCCGATTCTTCGTCTTCTTTCCTGCCCCCCCGCTCAGCTTCCTCGTATTTTGTATTTGGGGTCTTCCTTCCGTTCGGGGTGGGGCATGTCTCCCCCCCGTGCGTGAGGGAACCCCTCTTACTAATCTGTCTGTGCTACCGCAGGTGCTACATCCGTGGGAGACGACCTTGGACAGGTATGGGCCACTGCGGATCCCACAATAAGCTGTAGGTCCCGTTGCTAGGTGACCAATTGGTTCCTAGCCACGTCAAAATATCTAATCCTTCGGGCCAGCCCTAGGAGAGCTGTTAATCAGCTCAGTGGTCTGGTAAAACTAAGATATACTTAACTGCGGCTGCAGGGCGTGCCTAGCATCCACGATCTGCTGCAGCGTCTAGCGAGGTCTGGGGCGGTGACCTTGGAGCGGTCTCCACTACAACCTTCACGGCCGCTTATGCTGCTTCCCCCCGCTGGTCTACACTCCCCATGCTGTGTCGGTGACGCCGTCTGCCGCTTCTAGGGCCGGTCGCCGCCGTACCGAGGAGGGGTATGCCGCCGCCGCCTGTGTTTTCTTCGTGTTGCCTGCCCCAGACTTCCGCTGTTCCAGCAGCTCGCCCCTGGACCGGCCGCCAGTACCAGGTTCCCGCTGGCTGCCGATGATTCTACGAGGCGATGGCTGGGCGTGCCGTACCTGTCGCTGATGTGGTTCCCGCTACTGGCTTGGCTGTCCCTTCTGTGTTTACCGCTGCCGCTGTTCCTGCCGCTCCTGAGCTGGTTGCTGTTCCTGTCGCTCCTGGTTCCTGCGCCTGTCCATGCTGGTCCTGCCCATGGTGTGTCTTCCCCAGTCCCAGGTCCTTCCGGACAGGTGCAGTCGGGCCGTGTTGCTTCGGCAATAGGCCCGACTCCGGCCTGGATGGAGGACCTGACGACTGTCCTGCGTGAGCTGACGAAGAAGAGGAAGGTGTCATCTTCGTCTTCGTCTGCTGCTGCCTCTTCCCCTTCGACTTCTAAGGCCCATAAGCCGAAGAAGAAGAAGGCTGCCTCTCCCCCCTAAGAAGTCTCCTTCGGGAACTTCTAAGGGCCCGTCCCACCTCGGTGGGACGGGGGTCCTTCTGCTGGTCCTCCTGCTCCTTCGGGAGCGGGGCCCGTCTCCCCTTCCGTAAGGAAGAGATAGACGGGACCAGAGGAGTATCGGTTAGCTCTGGTACTTCCTCGCCTGGTGCTAGCGGGCGATGCCGCTACGCCAGGTTCCGGCCGGTCGGTCCTTCGGTTCGCGGGAGATCCCGAGTGTACGCCTCTCCCTCGGGAGACCGTGCAGCCAAAGTTTCGGCGCCAGAGTTCGCTCGGCGCCAAGACCCACGGCACGGAGCAGAAGGCTGGCGAGAACCGCTCAGGTGACTCTCGCCAGGCCAGCGGCCGCTCTCGCAGCGACCAGCTGGTAACGGGGTTTGCCCCCTAAGAAGACTCCTTCGGGAACTTCGAAGGGCTCGTCACACTCCGGTGTGACGGGGGGGTTCTTCTGCTGGTCCTCCTGTTCCTTCGGGAACAGGGCCCGTCTCCCCTTCTGAGAAGAAGAAGAAGACGGGGACCAGGGTTGTGCTGGCTACCGCTGGTACACCCTCGCCTGGTCTTGGCAGCTCTGCTGCTAAGCCAGGTACCGGCTCGGTTTCTCGTCCGCGAGAAGTTCCGAGTGTACGGTCTTCCTTCGGGTGATCGTGCAGCCAAAGTTAAGACGCCTGAGTTCGCTCAGCGTCATGACCGAGGCACGGAGCAGAAGACTGTCGAGAGCCGCTCAGGTGACTCTCGCCAGGCCAGCGGCCGCTCTCGCAGCGACCAGCCGGTACCTCGGGTGGACGTGACGGTCTCTGACCGGCCACGGGTTGAGGCTGGGAAGAGGTCCCCCAGGTCCCCTCGACCGACGGTACCAGCCTCGGCTGGTACCAGCGGTTTGACGTGCCGCGAGGACGCTCCCCGGTCTCACCGCGAAAGTGAGCTCTGCAGGTCACCTGACCGCCGCTCCCACAGGGACCGGGCGGATACGATGACCAGCAGCAGCTCGTCTGACGCACGGACCGGGGTCGACGTGCTCAGTCGAGCCGCTCGCCACAGGGGAGAGCGGCACGGCCAGACCTGCAGATCGATCCCCACCGCGGGTTGGTGATCGGCTGCAGCCCCCCACGTACGCTGGTCCTGCCAGCGAGCGGGGGGGGGGGGGGGGGGGGAGCGTCAGGTCTGTCTCTCCACTACCTTCAACTTCCTCGGGCTACACCGGGAAGAGCGAGGTAGCTAGGAGTGATCGTGAGAGGTGCGCCGCTCACGATCCCGTCACGACGCCGCACGTGCCACGTATGGTCTTAGGACCAACCAGGACGTACGCGCAAGTGATTGGAGGCGACCGTCAGGGGGGGGAGGGGGTAGGTAGTGTCAGTTCTGTCTCTCCGATACCTTCAACTTCCATCGGCATACGCCAGGAAGAGCGAGGTATATAGGAGTGATCGTGAGAGATGCGCCGCTCACGATCCCGTCACGACGCCGCACGTGCCAGGTATGGTCTTAGGACCAGCCAGGACGTACGCGCAAGTGATTGGAGGCAACCGTCAGGGTCTGTTGCTGGTCCTTCTTTTGAAGGATGAGGGTCTTGGGAGCTGCTCTTGTTGGAGGGACTGGATGGTCCTACTCCTCAAGACGCTGTAACTTCCGAGATTCAGAGTAACTTTGCCCACAGGTTATTGCCATGATTCGTCAGCACAACGACCTGGGGGAAGGATCGCCGCTCCCACCAGCAGAGCCCATGTCTCTGCTCGAGTCGTTTTGGGCCCGAGAGGGAACCCAAACCGACGGTGGGTTTGCCGCGCTCGGAGCTTGCCGATTCTGTCTTGAACCGAGTCTCTCGTCTCCGGACAAGAAGGCTCTCTCAGCTCTGGCCGGTCGATCAAGCTACTTCCACCTCCTCTACTGCGACAGCGGCGTTTCTACGTGTCTTCGGACACCGTATTTAAATACTCCTTCGGTCCTCCTGAGAGGTTTCGACCTCGACGAGGACTGGAATGAGTCGGAGGACGGTATCGGCTCTCTCCTGTCAGGTGTCGATCAGCCCCACCCAGACGACGTTCACAGTGGCGGCAGACCCTTACCTACAGTGAGAGTTCGTAACCCTCCTCGGGAAAACGTTTTCTCCTGACGATACGTTTTCCCAGACTCTGAGAGGCCATCGCCGCAAGGCGATGGCTGCTCCTACTCTTCTCCAACTGCTAGTTCCACTGGGAAGGCGAGCGAGTATCCAATTCCTCCCCCATTCCCTCTCTCCTACGGGCCTACGAGGGAAAGGGGGAGGGATCCTACAGAGATTTCTCTGTAGGATTCCACATTGGGGACTGCGCTACCGGGGGGACCTTCGGGTCCTACCTGACGTAAGCCCCGGTCGTTGAGGAGGGATCCTGCCCCATTCTCGATTTCTACGGGAATCGAGAGGACCACCAGCCGATATCGTTTGACGAATTCGGTGGGGGTTTCGCAGACTGCTTAGAATTCTACGGAATTTCTAGCGCATTCAGAGTGTTAGAGTTTCTTACGATCTCCAAACACTTAAGCGAGACCACGGTCCAAAGTGAGCGAGACGAGAATCCCCGATATGTTACACGATAATCGGGAACCTCGCCTATGCTCGAATTCCTGGAATTTCTAGCATTAGGAAGAAGACTGCTGCTGAAAGAAGACTATCTCACAATAGGAATAGAGAAGAACGGATGGGAATATCCAGTTTGGCTTGAACTATCGTCTTAGTATTCTGTTCACCATTGAAACTTTCCTTCGAGGAAGACTTCTTCACTCTCTTTGATAGAGACCGAAGGTGGTCGATCTCCAATCCTTATTTGTTCCGATACGTAATACAAATCATCGGTCCTTTAACAATAGGAAGTAGCTAGCGGCAGCTGGAACGGTCGTAAGCTTCGAACAAGGGGAGAACGGTAGTTAACTGCTTGTCCGACAGTCGCGCGCCGCGCGACTGGGAGGTAAACAAACCACTTTTGCTTTCGGCCGCGGGTGTGAAGGACGTGTTCGTCATCGCTCTCTGCCCGCTCCATCGTCGTATGCTTTGTTTATATTGTGTTTTCTACTAATGGTTTGTTTGACTTGAAAATGGAACTGTAAGTACACTGTTTTCATTTTCATTACTTAATTATGAACCAACATGGAGTTATCGCCGTAGATGCGGCGATTTCCTCTCTTTTCATGAATTGAACCCTTGAATTATGTCTCGGTGCCGAGGGCGGGCGCGCTCGCGCCGAGTCATGTATTTGGGCGAAAGTGTGTAATTGAAAAATGTAAGTACTCTTTTCATTATATTTTTGCCCTGTGCGTTCGTTACCGAGTGTGTGATTGCGCTCGGCACGAGCCTTTTAATTTTGTATAATAGATTGCAATGAAAGTGGATTCGCAATTGCAATATTCTTTTCATTTTCATTTATTTATTTGCATGAAATTTAATTTGGATCAATTTTCGTTCTTACCCGGGAATTGATCCTTACATTTTTTTTATGTGAAATGGAATCGCAAGTGCAGTTTTCGGTTTCATTTTCATATATATTTTATGATAGCATCATATTATTGGATCAAGTTTCCGTTCTTACCCGGGAATTGATCTTTTCCCCTTTAAGTTCTATGAAGTGAAATGCGCCAAGGGCAGTATTCTGTTTCATTTTCATATTACTTTTGTTTCCAACTTGCTGTGGGCGGGGGGTAGGGGAAGCGAACGGGTTCTTGCCAGGGAAGTTCGGGATCCGGAAAGCTCTCCCGTGACTCCCTTGGTATCCGATTCTTCGTCTTCCTTCCTGCCCCCGCTCAGCTTCTTCGTTGTATTTTGTATTTGGGGTCTTCCTTGCGTTCGGGGTGGGGCATGTCTTCCCCCCGTGCGTGAGGGAACCCCTCTTACTAATCTATCTATGTTACCGCAGGTGCTACATCCGTGGGAGACGACCTTGGACAGGTATGGACCACCGCGGAGGCAGGGCGTGCCTAGCATCCACGGGCTGCTGCAGCGTCTAGCGAGGTCTGGGGCGGTCTCCAATACCACGGCCGCTTATGCTGCTCCCCCCCCTCCTGGTCTACACTCCCCATGCTGTGTCGATGACGCCGTCTGCCGCTACTAGGGCCGCCGCCTCCGTACCGAGGTGGGGAGGTTTGCCGCCGCCGCCTGTTTTCTTCGTGTTGCCTGCCCCAGACTTCCGCTGTTCCAGCAGCTCGCCCCTGGACCGGCCGCCAGGAACCAGGTTCCGCTGGCTGCCGATGATTCTACGAGGCGATCGCTGGACCTGCCGTACCTTGCCGCTGATGTGATTCCCGCTGTTGGCTTGGCTGCCCTCTGGGTCTACCGCTGCCCGCTGTTCCTGCCGCTCGTGAGCTGGTTGCTGTTCCTGTCGCTCCTGCTTCTGAGCCTGTCCATGCTGGTCCTGCCCACGGTGTCTTCCCCAGTCCCAGGTCCTTCCGGACAGGTGGAGTCGGGCCGTGTTGCTTCGGCATAATAGCCCCGGCTCCGGCCTGGATGGAGGACCTGACGACTGTCCTGCGTGAGCTGACGAGGAAAAGAGGAGAAGAGGAAGCTGTCATCTTCGTCTTCATCGTCTGCTGCTGCCTCATTGGCTGCAAGCTCCTTCGAACTTCTAAGGGCCCCTAAGCCGAAGAAGAAGTAAGGCCCTGCCTTCCCCCCTAGAATCTCCTTCGGAATTCTAAGGGCCCGCCCCACGGTGGGACCTTGGGGGGTCTCTGCTGGTCCCTCCTCCTGCTCCTTCGGGAGCGGGGCCCGTCTCCCCTTCCGTAAGGAAAGAGATAGACGGGGACCAGAGGAGTATCGGTTAGCTCTGGTACTTCCTCGCCTGGTGCTAGCGGCGATGCCGCTACGCCAGGTTCCGGCTCGGTCTCCTCGTTCGCGAGAGGATCCCGAGTGTACGTTCTCCCTCGGGAGACCGTGCAGCCAAGTTTCGGCGCCAGAGTTCGCTCGGCGCCAAGACGCGGCACGGAGCAGAAAGGCTGGTGAGAGACGCTCAGGTGGACTCTTGCCAGGCCAGCGGCCAGCTCTTGCAGCGACCAGCTGGTAACCCGGGTTTTCCCCCCTAAGAAGGCTCCTTCGGGAACCTTCTAAGGGCCCGTCGCTCCGGCGATTCGGGGAGCTTTCTTCTGCTGGTCCTCCTGCTCCCTCGGGAACAGGGCCCGTCTTTTCTTCTACCAAGGAGAAGAAGACGGGGACCAGAGGAGTACCAGCTTCGGCTGGCACTTCCTCGCCTGGTTCTAGCGGTTCTGCCGCTAAACCAGTATCCGCCTCGGCTTCTCGTTAGCGAGAAGTTACCGACCCCGTGGACGGTCTCCCGCGGGAGACCGTCCAGCCAAAGTCTTGACACCTCGAGCTCGCTCGCCGCCAAGACCGAAGCGCGAGCAGAAGACTGGCGAGTGTCGTGCAGACGACTCTCGCTAGGCCAGTGGACGCTCTCGCAGCGACCAGCTGGCTGCTCGGGTTGACGTGACGGTCGCTGACCAGCCACTGGGTTTGAGGCGAGGAAGGGGTCCCCGCGGTCGTCGGTACCAGCCACGGCTGGTACCAGCGGCTCGACGCGCCGAGAGGACGCTCGCCGGTCTCACCGCGACAACGAGCCTAGCAGGTCACCTGATGCCGCTCCCATCGGGACCGGGCGGAGACGGTAACCAGCAACAGCTCGCCTGACGCTAGAGATCAGCGTCGACGTTCTCAGCCGAGCCTCTCGCCCCAGGCAGCGGCAAGGCTAGGCCTGCTGCTCGATCGCCACTGCGGGTGGACGATCAGCAGCAGCCCTCCAAGCACGCTGGTCCTGCCAGCGAGCTAGGGGAGAGCGTCAGGTCTGCCTCTCCTGTACCTTCAACCTCCTCGGGCTACACCGGGAGGAGCGAGGTACTATGAGTGATCGCGAGAGGTGCGCCGCTCGCGATCCCGCTATGACGCCGTATGGACCAGGCACGGTTCTAGGACCGACCAGGACATACGCGCAAGTAGCTGGAGGCGACCGTCAGGGGTCTGCCGCTGTTCCTCCTTCTGAAGGAGGAGTATCTCGGGATCTGTCTTGTTGGAGGGACTGGACGGTCCTACTCGCAAGACGCGGTTACTCCCGAGATACAGAGGAGTTTGCAGAAGTCATTAAGCTGATTCGTCAGCATAAAGACCTTGCGGAAGGATTGCCGCTCCCACCACCAAGCAGAGCCCACGTCTCTGCTCGAGTCGTTTTCGTTTGGGGCCCGAGAGGGAACCCAAACCGACGGTGGGTCTGCCGCGATCGGAGCTTGCCGATTCTGTCTCGAACCAGAGTCTCTCGTCTCCGGACAAGAAGGCTCTCTCAGTTCTGGGCCGGTCGATCAAGCTACTTTCCACCTCCTCTACTGCGACAGCGGCGTTTCTACGTGTCTTCGGACACCGTATTTAAATACTCTTCGGTCCTCCTGAGAGGTTTCGACCTCGACGAGGACTGGAATGAGTCGGAGGACGGTATCGGCTCTCTCCTGTCAGGTGTCGATCAGCCCCACCCAGACGACGTTCACAGTGGCGGCAGACCCTTACCTACAGTGAGAGTTCGTAACCCTCCGCGGGAAAACGTGTTCTCCTGACGATACGTTTTCCCAGACTCTGAGAGGCCATCGCCGCAAGGCGATGGCTGCTCCTACTCTTCTCCAACTGCTAGTTCCACTGGGAAGGGCGAGCTAAGCGAGTATCCAATTCCTCCCCACCCCATTCCCTCTCTCCTTACGGTTACGAGGGAAAGGGAGGGGGAGGGTATCCTACAGAGATTTCTCTGTAGGATCCCACGTTCGGGACTGCGCTACCGGGGGGACCTTCGGGTCCTACCTGACGTAAGCCCGGTCGTTGAGGAGGAATCCTGCCCCATTCTCGATTTCTACGGGAATCGAGAGGACCACCAGCCGATATCGTTTGACGAATTCGGTGGGGGTTTCGCAGACTGCTTAGAATTCTACGGAATTTCTAAAGCATTCAGTGTTCGAGTTTTTTACGATCTCCAAACTTACGCGAGACCACGGTCCAAAGTGAGCGAGACGAGAATCCCCGATATACACGATAATCGGGAACCTCGCCTATGCTCGAATTCCTGGAATTTCTAGCATTGGGAAGAAGACTGCTGCTGAAAGAAACTATCTCACAGTAGGCGACCAACCTGGAATAGAGAAGATCGGACGGGAATATCCAGTTTGGCTTGAAACTATCGTCTTAGTATTCTGTTCACCATTGAAGCTTTCCTTCGAGGGAAGACTTCTCCTTCACTCTCTTTGATAGAGATCGAAGGTGGTCGATCTCCAATCCTTATTTTGTTTTCGTTGAAGGAAAGAATTTAGGATGGAGATCGTTGTTCAGAATCCTACAAATATACTACGTATATTAACCTCGCGACATGATTCTACTAAGCAGTTGAATTGTCCGAGGGGTAGGCGCATATCCTAGTTAATCTACGGATTGCGACTTATAAGAGAAGTATTCTAATTGAACTGCAACTCGGGGTTGCCTGCAACCTCCCAGGAGTTTTCAGTTTCAATATATTGACTTTATGTTTTGTCACGACAACACCATTTCAACTTTTATATACTTATGTTTGTCACGACAACACCCATTTCAACTTTTATATTTACCGAAATTCATTTCGCCTAAATATAATTGCTCGAGCATATCTTTTATGCTCGGTAGTTCTAGCCGAACGCATTCCTTCGTGGAATAATGGATTACCCTGGCAACTCAGGATTGACGAGTCAGCGAGAGCTCAGGCTCAACTACTGCGTATTGAACTGCCTGATAGCAGCTCAGTATCAGCTGGGCCTCCGATATGCACGGTCATGTATGTTCTCTCTCTCCCTGCTTTGATTGACTACCGAACCGTATCTCTGCCCAACAATCATGGACTTAGGTCTCTGATTAACGGGGATTCTCGCAATAATGAAGGACCATCTACTGCTGTGACGCTAGATTCCATCGCCTTCGACATTGCGAGAATTTTCAACAGAGATTTCTCTTGGACTCTTTCATCTTTTGTTTACCGCACGGTAACAGAAGTCTGTACAAGTCTCCCGCTGCATCGCACTGCGATAATGCGAATGATTTTGCAGACATCTGAGTTTGTCTTCAAAATATCTCGTATTCGTAGGTGTACAATTGTTCATTGTTCAACCGAATTACGAGATGTGTCAGAAGACATCGCCTACTCTCCGACCTGACAGCTCTACTTCCAAATGTTCAGCCCATGAGAAGCAGTTCTTCAGGCGGCTTTCCCCTGTGTTTTCATTACTGAAGAACGCCCCGATTTCATTGCAACTACACTTCTCACCGGACAGCAATGAAATAGCGGTTAGCGTTTTTCAGTCATTTGTAAGCACAGGTATGAATCTTGAGAATCCTTCTTCTCGATTCACCTGTGAAGACGTAGGTTGCATTCAAATATCTACCTTCGTCTTCAACGGTACATAGTGTTGTTTCTCCTTAGCTGAGATTCAACAACAACCATGAGATGTTTTACCTTCAGGGACCTCGGTCTCTAGAAGGCAATTGACTTTCGCCTGTTGGGCACATGCCTTAAGAGAATCATCACCTCGCTGTCCGGCGTTGGTGACAAACAAATACATTATTTGTTTGGTCTCTCGGCATAACCCTTTAAAGGCGAAGGTCACGTGACTTACTCGGATGCTTTGACAACTTGCCTCCTACCGAACGCAGTCAGTCGGCAGCGGTCAGAGCGCCTGAGTCAGTTACGAAACTACGCTGTTGACTTAGTTCGGTTGTTACAGAGCAATCATTACTTCGTTTAATAGCTTGTCAGTAACCCATACCATTGACACCACCATGGAGTGTCGGTGTCCTATCCACTACCGAGAACTTCGCTGCATGGGGATAGGAGGATGCGAGAGACTTCGTGGCAAACGGACAGACCAGTATGGGTACTGGACATCACCCGAAGTAGAGAAGAGGGATAGGGTCATGCGACTATTTCCTTCTTTTCCTCTGAGGAACTGCATGACTTCTCCTGCAAAGTCAAGCATCCAGGGGATGGGGATCCGTGCGACGCTCGATTTCGTACCGAACTTCGTAGCGAAGACTCAGAACCCTTCGGTCCCTGACGATTGGTTCGAGTCGTTCACAATCCCCTCCCTAATGGACCTTCACCGCCTTCGATGCGAAGGAGATGCTGCCTTGTCCGCAAGAACTTCTCCGTGGCGCAGGTACTGAAGGCAGGGGTCTGGTCAACCAGACCACATGCCCTTCCTTCTACCTTCGGGATATTGCCCACAGGTCCTTGGATCTTTTCCTTGGACCCGTGGTGGCTGCTCAACACGTTGTGTAGCGAACCCAGACCCTCGCAGGCTGAACAGCATCGAGTCCTGGTGTGACCATAAGAATGGATGAGTGAATGAGAGTGTGACTGGCTCCTCTTCCCATCTTTTTCTTCCCCTCTACCTGTGGTTAGAGGGACACGGTCGTCACCCTGCTGGATAAGGACAAGATGCAGGTGAGCTACTCAACAGAGCCCATCCTATCCCTTTCACTAGGGATAGGAGCGTATATCCACCACTTCCTCCAACAAGGGGGAGGAAGTGGATGCCAGCTTGAGACAACCCATACTTATGTTGCCTCTTGCAAACAGGAACAAGTTCTTGCTTGCTGGTACGAAGAGATACGCTTGCCTCTCTCTTAGTACTCGGCCCAGAGGTCTGACCATTGATCCTGCGGTGCACACCCCGATCAATCGGACAGAGGCTTGGATCCCTCCCTCGCTCTTACGACCAGGGAGGCATTCCAGGGATGGACGAACACCAGTCTGTTCATCAAAAGACTCAGATTCCTCCCACCAAGAAGTGGATCTTCCCTTTGTTAAAGGACCGATGGTTTGTATTACGTATCGGAACAAATGACAATTTGTCGAAAATTGCATTTTTCCTAACTATACAAACCTGAGGTCCTTTACATATAGTCCCTCCTCATGCCACCCCTCACTCTGCGTATTTTGCATGGGCCAAAAGCAAAAGTGATTTGTTTACCTCCCAGTCGGACAAGCAGTTAACTACCGTTCTCCCCTTGTTCGAAGCTTACGACCGTTCCAGCTGCCGCTAGCTACTTCCTATTGTTAAAGGACCTCAGGTTTGTATAGTTAGGAAAAATGCAATTTTCGACAAATTGTCATTTTTGTTTTCTTGAAGGAAAGAATTTAGGATGGAGATCGTTGTTCAGAATCCTACAAATATACTACGTATATTAACCTCGCGACATGATTCTGCTAAGCAGTTGAATGGTCCGAGGGGTAGGCGCATATCCTGGTTATTCTACGGATTGCGACTTAGACGAAAAGTATTCTAATTGAACTGCAACTCGGGTTGCTTGCAACCTCCCAGGAGTTTCCAGTTTCAATTTTATATACTTATGGTGTTGTCACAACAACACCATTTAAGCTTTTATATTTACCGAAATTCGTTTCGCATAAATATAATTGCTCGAGCATATCTTTTTATGCTCGGTGGTTCTAGCCGAACGCATTCCTTCGTGGAAAGGATTACTTGGCAACTCAGGATGACGAGTCAGCGACAGCTACTGCGTATTGAATTGCCCGAGGCATTTCAGTACCAGCTGCCGCTTTGAGATGGACGCTTGGTTATGTCTTTCTCACCTGCTTTGATTGAATACCAACCGTATCTCTGCCCAACAATCACGGACTTAAGTCTCTGATTAACGGGAATTCTCGCATACATGAATGACCATCTACTGCTGTGACGCTAGTATTCATCGTCTTCGGTATTGCGAGAATTTTAAACAGAGATATCTATTCGACTCTCATCTTTTTGTTTACCGCACGGTAACAGAATTCTGTAATAGTCTCTTGCTGCATCGTATCTCGATAATGCGAATGATTTTTGCGGAATCTGAGTTTGTCCTCAAAATATCTTGTATTCGGAGGTGTGCAATGTTCATTGTTCACCCGGATTAGCAGATGTATTGAAAGACATCGCCTACTCCCACACCTGCCAGCTCTACTTCCAAACGTTCAGCCCATGAGAAGCATGTTCTTCAGGCGGCTCTCCCCTGTGTTTCATTACTGAAGAACGCCCGCTTTCACTGCACACCGGACAGCAATGAAATGGCAGTTAGCGTTTTCAGTCATTTGTAAGCACAGGTTTAGAATCTTGAGATTCCTTCTCTCTATTCAGCTGGAAGACGTAGGTTGCATTCATTGCCTACCTTCGTCTTCAACGTCACATAGTGTTGTTTCTCCTTAAGCTGAGATTCAACATCTATGAGATTTTCTTGCCATCAGGGACCTCGGTCTTTTGAAGGCAATTGACTTTCGCCTTTTGAGCTTATGCATTAAGAGAATCATCGCCGCGCCGTCCGGCATCGGTGACTACAAATATTTATTTGTTTGGTCTCTCAGCATAACTCTTTAAAGGGTGGGCGAAGGTCACGTGACTTACCCGGATGCTTGGACAACTTACCTCTACTGATTCCGAACCAGTCAGTCGGCAGCTGTCAGAGCGCCCGAGTCAGTTACGAACTATGCTGTGGACTTAGTTCAGTTGTTCCAGAGCAATCATTACTTCGTCTTAATAGCTTGTCAGTATGAGTACTGTACATAACGAAAGTCAAGAAGAGGGATAGGTCATACGACTATCCCCTTCTTTTCGTCTTAGGTAACTGCATGACTTCTCTTGAGAAGTCAAGCACAAAGGGATGGGGATTTGTGACGCTCGATTTTGTACGATCTTCGTTAGCGAAGACTCAGAACCCTTCGGTAAACTGACGATTGGTTCGAGTCCTTCACAATACCCTCCCTAATGGACTTCACCGCCTCCGATACGAAGGCTATGCTGCTTTGTCCTGTGAAGGCGCGACGGAGCTGTCTGAAGAAACTCGGACACCCAGGATGAGTGTGGACGCCTCTTCATCATTCTCTGCGCGTTCCTCAAGAACTTCTCCGTGGCGCAGGTAATGAAGGCAGGCGCCTGGTCCAACCGGACCGCATGCACTCCTTCTACCTTCGGGATATTGCCCACAGTTCCTTGGATCTTTTTCCTTGGGAACAAAAAAACGTGGTGGTTGCTCAACACGTTGTGTAGTTAACCCAGGACCCTCGCAGGCTGAACAGCATCGAGTCCTGGTGTGACCGTAAGAATGGATGAGGAATGAGAGTGTGACTGGCTCCTCTCCCATCTTTTTCTTCCCTCTACCTCTGGGTAGAGGGGACACGGTCGTCACCCTGCTGGTAAGGCGAGATGCAGGTGAGCTACTCAATAGAGCACCATCCTATCCCTTTCAGTAGGGATAGGAGTAAATATCCACCACTTCCTCCAACAAGGGGGAGGAAAGTGGATGCCAATTTGAGACAAACCCATCATTTTATGATTGTCTCTTGCAAACAGGAACAAGTTCTTGCTTGCTGGTACGAAGAGATACGCTTGCCTCTCTCTTAGTACTTGGCCCAGAGGTCTGACCATTGATCCTGCGGTGCACACCCCGATCAATCGGACAGAGGTTTGGATCCCTTCCCTTGCTCTTACGACCAGGGAGGCACTCCAGGGTTGGACGAACACCAGTCTGTTCACCAAAAAGACTCAGATTCCTCCCACCAAGAAGTGAGTCTTCCTATTGTTAAAGGACGAGGGTTTGTATTACGTATCGGAACAAATGACAATTTGTTCGAAAATTGCATTTTTCCTAACTATACAAACCTGAGGTCCTTTACATATAGTCCCACCTCATGCCACCCCTCACTCTGCAACTTTTTGCATGTGCCTAAAGCAAAAGTGATTACTTCACCTCTCGGGCGCGCGCGCGCGCACGATCGGAGCAAGCAGTTAACTACCGTTCTCCCCTTGTTCGAAGCTTACGACCGTCCCAGCTGCCATAGTTACCTTCCTATTGTTAAAGGACCTCAGGTTTGTATAGTTAGGAAAATGCAAATTAAATGACAATTTGTCATTAGAAGAAAACAAATGAACAATCCTCACAGCTCTACATGGGCACTTCTCCTTAACAGTGTCTTCAAATGACTCCTGTTTAAGTGAAACGCAGCCTTATTAGGGAAGGAAACATGCTCGGTGAGGGAATGAATGAATTGCAGGGGACCATTTCCTCGCTGGAGAAGTTTGTTTTCCCTGAATAGACTGAAAATTCACACCTCTCCAGTTTTTCCTGCAGAAAAACTGGAATAGCATAGATGATCTAGAAATGATTCTGAACATGCTCTTCATAGTCAAGATTCGTCTATAGGTGATGTCCATGGCTCATAATATAGAATTTGAATCTTGAAGATTACTTTAGTCTTCAGAGACGTCCTCCCCGCGCAGGAGTTTGGAACTCTCGGAGGGTCTCGCTCCCGGCCTCTGAGGAGAACGAAGACGCTATAGGTCGCACAGGCGGCCGTCGTCTTTGGTTCCTCGGAGGGGGACGCTTCTCGTCCGTTAGCTCCTTCTGCTTTGCAGTCGTCTCCTGGGCAATTGAAGACTTTCCGCAGTAAAAGAGAGCTAAGATGTATGATGTATGGTCTCAGGGAGGGGGACGCTTCACGTCCTCTCTCTTTTCTACTGTGTTGCGATCTTCACCGGAGAGGACGTCTTCCGATGAGTATGCTTTTGAGCGCTTCGGTCGCTCCTAAGATATATCCTTGGCAGTCCATGTGAGAAGGAGGAGGGCTTCCCCTCGCCCATCGTCTTCTCAAAGGATCAGCCTTTTGCCTGAGAAGGAATGTTCTCCATCGAAAAGGATGATTGTGTCTTTGCAACAACAACTTGTTTTGTTGATTGCAGTGAGAAAGGCAAAGCCACATCGCGAGAGGAAGGATGATAGGCTGCCAATCAAGAGTCCAGGCAGTCCCTTCTCCTTCTCCTCGTTCCGCTCTTTCGCCAGTTGCCTTGCTCTCTAGATTTCATGCAGCTCTCCAGAGGTTGTCTAGAGAGCACGGTTACCATCTTCCCGAACGTGTGTCAGTTGAGAAGAAGAAGAGGTCTTGGTTCGATGGCTTCGAGCCTCTTTTGAAGAATAGTTTCAGCCTGCGGCCCCTCAGTCTCCTCCTTCGCAATTGTTATCTTCGAAGGACGACTGGCTCATTCATGCCTCCACTCAAACGCGGTGTCTGAAGGATTTTCAAACAACTTAATCGTTGGTGAAGTCCCTGGAACTACTGGTGAATTTCGAAAAAGTCACATCTGATCCCAACCCAATCCATCGTGTATCTGGGGATTCAGATGGATTCAGTGGCTTTTCGAGCTTTTCCGTCCCAGGGACATCAGCAGCAAGGCTTAGACAAAGTGTTAGCCTTCCTAAGGAAAGATTCGTGCTCGGTGAGGGAATGGATGAGTCTAACTAGGGACCATTTCCTCGCTGGAGAAGTTTGTTTCCTTGGGGAGACTGCACCTCAGACTGTTACAATTTTTTCTCAAGTACAATTGGAAAGAAAACAAGAATCTACACATGATCTTGGAAATTTCAGGAGAGGTAAAACATCACTTGAAATGTTGTCTAGATCCAGTGTAGCTGTCGGAGGGCGTGTCTCTCAAGCTTCAGAGCCCCGACCTAGTGTTGTTCTCCGACGCGTCCACCACGGGATGGGGAGCATCATTAGGGGGAAAGAAGTGGCAGGCACCTGGAGAGGGGAACAGGTGTCCTGGCACATAACCTAAAGGAAATGGCAGCCATCTTTTTAGCTCTCCAGTTTTTCCAAGAAAAAGTCTCTCGTCGAATAGTCCAAGTCAACTCAGACAACACCACAGCTCTGGCGTACTTGAAGAAGTAGGGAGGAACACAGTCTCAGTCCCTTTTTGCTCTGGCAATGGAGATCTTGCTGTGGGCAAGGGCACTGGACGTCATGATCCTTACGAAGTTTGTAGCATGAGTAGAGAATGTCTGGGGCAGATCTCCTCAGCAGACGAGGTCAACTTCTGCCAACCGAGTAGACTCTGCATCAGGAGGTATGCAAGAGCTGTGGGGGTTATGGGGACGTCCGCTCGTGGATATCTTTGCGACGTCCAGAACGAAGAGGCTTCCACTGTACTGCTTCCCCAGTACTCGACCCAGCTGCAGTGACGATAGACACACTTCTCTGGGACTGGACGGGATGGACCTGTACGCCTTTCCCCGTTCAAGATCTTAGGGGAAGTCATGAGAAAGTTTGCGGTGTCGGAAGGGACGAGAATGACTTTGTTCGCCCCGTTCTGGCATGCGAGAGAGTGGTTCACAGAGGTCATGGCCTTTGCAGTAGACTTCCCGAGGACGCTTCCAGTAAGGACAGATCTACTCAGACAGCCCCACTTCGAGAGGTACCACAGAAGCCTCTTCGCTCTGAGTCTGACTGCATTCAGACTATCCAAAGTGGCCAGAGCAAGAGGCTTTTATACGTCAATGGCGAAAGCTATCGCCAGTGCAAGAAGAGCGTTTTCCAACGCAGTGTACAATCGAAGTGGATAGTCTTCAGGAGTTGGTGCAAGAAGAACTGCATTTCCTCCACCACGACCTCTGTGAGCCAGATTGCTGACTTCCTTTTCTGAGAAGGGATCTAAAACTTGCAGTCTCTACAATCAAGGGTTATAAGAGTGTGCTTTTAGTTGTCTTTAGGCACAGAGGCCTGGACTTGGCGGACAACAGAGACCTTCACGATCTCTTGAGATCTTTCGAAACGATGAAGGTTCAACAACCCAAGTTGCCGTCTTGGAACTTGGATGTAGTTCTGAAGTTCCTCATGTCCAGTCCATTCGAACCTATGCATGAAGTGCGAGCTTTTATGAATTCTTCTTGGTTCCATAACAATATGTCATAAAGGAACCATATGAGCTGTCACTTACGGGAGATGCAATTCTTTGTTGTTGACCTTCCCGTTACACGAAGGATGTCAATTCAACCTACAAGAGATCCTTTTCTCTTGGTTGTTCGTGTCTGCGGATACGTTGCTGGGATAGGGAGCCGACACTGATCCTTAACTAGTGAGTTAATTTTTAGTTTAACTCTTTTCAAATTAAGCGCTAACCCTCGTGTTAGGATCAGGTGATCGGGATCGGTGTTGTGCTCCTTAATTATGCTAATAGGCATAGGTATATGGTCATATGAGTGGATTAGCACCCATTGACAAATGCCAGTTAGGCTTTGCCGAGTAAGTGGATAAGACCCATCGGCAAACCCACAAGAACTCTTACCCATAGGTCCCACATCCTCGCTGAGGCTCTTGAGACGAAACAGAACTCCTAAGCAATAGCTAGGAAGTCAACCCTCCGTCTGAAAAGATAGGAACCAAGGTTTATAAGAGGTCCTTCTGATAACTTGTGGTGTTTGGTCAGGAAGCCAAGGTTACCAGTGTCAAAGAATGCTTTGGCTTTTTTCTTGAGGGGCACCATCAAGGAAGTGCATTCATCCTGTCAAGACAGTGATATGAAAGTGTTGAAGGTGAATGCGCATGGACTGAGGGCTATTTCTACGTCGGTAGCCTTCCAAAAAAAGAACATGGCACTCAATGACATCTTGAATGCCACATTTTGGCGTAGTAATTCAGTGTTTGCCTCTCACTACCTTCGGGAGGTGAGGATTACATACAAGAACTGCTACTCTTTGGGCCCATATGTCGCAGCAGACAATATATTGGGGACAGAGAGTAGCACTCTTCCTATCTTTTAGAAAATAATATGTTAGTTTGGACTTTTTAATTTTATTTCTTTTTATTTTTTATTTGTATTATGTTTATGTAGGTGTTTAGTTTTTTGTGGTCTTGGGTAGGCCGCCTTAGGCGGACTTCCCTCCATTAGCCTTGGTTTTACGAAGTTTAACCAGATAGGCTAGGTCAGGTGGTAATGTTTTTGCTTCGCCTCATAGTAGGGTAAAATGTTTTTGTCACAGTGTGGTCACGCCCCCATTGACAAATCATCTGGAGCGCACCAGCTAAATAAGGTCACGTCCTTGCTGGCACCTCCAGTGAAGCATTAACAGCATTCGGTGTCTAAACAACACCTATATGATCTGTCACATTGTGGTCACGCTCCCCGTGACAGTTCATTAGAGCGCACCAGCTACACAGGTCACGTCCTTGCTGGCACCTCTAGGAATGCAGTACCGATATTGGAGGTCTATAATATAGGATCTAGTTGCATTGTGGTCACGCCCCCGTTGACAGATCCTCTAGAACTCAACAGCTTCACAGGTCACTACCTAGCTGGAGTCTCTAGTAAAGCAGAAGCAGACTTGGGTGACGGTACTCACGAAGTCAGCTATGCTAACAGTTAAGGAACCAAAATATCAATCATATATATGAAATTGTTTCCCAAAATCGAATCTGTCTCCCCCTTCCTCCAAAGGTGGGATTCAGCTATATATATATCTGGCAGGTAAGATTCATGAACAAAATGATATTGTTATGATACAATAAAGTTTGTTCATACTTACCTGGCAGATATATATAATCAAAGTGCCCACCCACCTCCCCTCAGGAGACAGTGGCACTAGAAAAATCTGACAGAAAATGGGAATGGTTCCTTACGCCCGCCTCCCAGCGGCGGGAATGGGTACTACCACCTGGCTGACCACTGCGTGTGCCGGGAGTTTTGAAATTCTGTCGGACTTCGGAGAATACAGCTATATATATATCTGCCAGGTAAGTATGAACAAACTTTATTGTATCATAACAATATCATATTGGTAGCTTTGGCCTGCTTCCCCCCCCTGCTGAGCATCTCATCTCTCTCTCTCTCTCTCTCTCTCTCTCTCTCTCTCTCTCTCTCTCTCTCTCTCTCTCTCTCTCTCTCTCTCTCTCTCTCTGCCTTACTTAAAAACCCTGTGTCCCATGTATGTATTTGTGTGAATCAAGCCCCAAAATATAGAAAATAGACATTATGCAAATCTAGCAAAAAAGACAAATATATGAAAAATCATGCATATTAAACATCTTATCCCAATTACACGACATATGTTGCACAAAATCATATGTCGAAACTGACCCACACTTCCTACAGAAAAACACCCAAAGCCTATGCCAGATTAAGGTTTATGCCTTATTTCAAACATTTTTGGTGACGGAATTCGATTCCCAATGTTCCAATGTGATTCTTTAGACTGTGCTCCCACCAAGGAATAGCTAGTTTTCCATGAGATCCTTTGTACTAAGCATTTTCATAACACACAGACACATTTGTGTTTAAACTCCTAAAAATCTGACTCACACCAGATAAAAAATTTCCATGCCTTCTGATCCCCTATGATGGAAACTTCAATTCTTGGGCATGTCACCAGCAACCCATTAAATCAAAGGTGATTGTCCTGACAAGTGCTAATTAATGCTGTGAATGTGCAAGACCGCTGTGAGTACTGCTGACCTTGGTGCTTATTAAACAAACATATTTTGCACCTGTGAAACAGCTGAAATATTACTAGCAAGTTCACACACACACACACACACACACACACACACACACACACACACACACACACACACACACACACACACACACACCATTATTTCACATATACAGGCAGTCCCCGGGTTACGATGGGGGTTCCGTTCTTGAGACGCGTCGGAAGCCAGAACATCGTAAAAAAATCCTAAGAAAACCTTACTTTTAATGCTTTGTGTGCATTGAAAACTATGTAAACTGCATTCTTATTGCATTTTTCATAAAAAAAATCTTCAAATATTGATTATTTTGCATTTTTGGTGTCATATTTCATCTGCCAGATGAGCGTTGTAGGCGTCGTAACCCTGGAAATAATGTCTGATGAATATAATTGAGAAGCGCCTTAACCTCGGAACGTCGTAACCCGAACCCATCATAACCCGGGGACTACCTGTGCTGTATGCCGGTGTATAAGACAACCCATTTTCCATGTAAAGATTTAGGTTTAGAGGTATGTTCACCATCTAAGACGACCCCCAATTTATTAAGTCAAATAACACTATCAGCTGATGTAAGTTAGTTGGTACATAGATAAAATAGATAATTAGTGTATTGATCTTACCAAAAATTTGTAAAATCAGTATCGTCAGGATTTTAGAATGTGTGGTAAGCTCACCATTACGAAAATACTTTTGTACTCCCTTAGGAAAAATGTAAACATCACAACACATGCTCAATGCCTGTGATGTCACTATCAGTGGAGTAATACCCATTGGAAGTAGATCTGGTTGAATGTACATAGTATTCCTTTAAAATTGGAAAGAATTGGGGAATTATCAACATCACAAAACCCTTTAGTTTGATTATAAAATACTACCAAGGAAATGTTGGTCTTTAGAAAACAACAAGGCTTGTAAGTCGAGCATGACTGGGAACTACGAACATGGCCATGTTTTGTAAACAAGAAAGATAGACTAACTTGATTCACCCTTTTGGTAACTTCAAATTATGTATCAGTGTTTAAAGGGCATTGTATAGTACATATCAATAACAAATTGTCTAATATAATGCCTTATAATAATGGTGTCACTAGTGATTCATTTGAGTTACTTAAGAAGGTTTTTACATATGGGATTTACCAAGCAATTGAATATAGCTGCAAGCTTCCTTCCACAGCAACGAAAAATTCAAATTTAGTGCTGGCGCCGCCATCGGTAGTGTAGGTGAACAGTACCCACCCACTTTTGGGAACAATTGGTACAAAACTGCAGAGCACTACAATTCATTTTGAGTCATTACGTTCTTGTAATGTCTTAACTTAGAATTTTCCATGATTCCCACCTCCTTTAATGTGGAATCAGCTACACAGTGGACTCAACTTATTCACGGAAGATGTGTTCCTCACACACACACACATACACACCACATGCAAATACTAATCCGCAAATACTTGGAACCCCAATATAAAAACTTTATTTTCCTAGTTCAAATTCAAGAAAAACCCACTAAAAATGCTTACACCTGGTTTTTTAATAGATTCATCACAAAAAGTACACTTAATCATGAAATTGATATGAAAATGCAGTAATTTGTGGATATTTCTCAATAAAAATACTGCGAATATGCGAATCTCCCACAAATAATGGGTAGATATGGACCATAGAGAAATCTACGAATACGTGAGTCCGCTAATGTTGAGAACGCGAATATGGGCGTTCACTGGATGTAATTGCTTGGGAAGTCCTATATGTAAAAATGATATTTGTTTAATAATATTAGAGTTTACATATACTTATCAAGCAATTACATAATCAGAACCCTTCCCCTCTCCACATACTAGATGGATATGGCGGCGCAAGTGAATTTTAGCTCTGCAGTTTTGTACCCATCGTTCCCAAAAGTGGGCAGGTCCTGTTCACCTACAATGGTGGCGCCACCGCTAAATTTGAATTTTTGACTGCCATGGTAAGAAGCTTGCTGTTATATGTAATTGCATGGTAAGCAGTACTAAATGTAAAATCTAATTTTATTATAAGAGTATCATTTTTACCATTATTACTGTTGTTTTGTTTACAGTGTCGATAGTTGTGACAAACCCCCGTTTTGGGGGAGATTTTTTAAAGTTAAAAGGTTGCCCTATATGTGTACATAGTATACAATAATTAGGTTTTTGTTCCTTAGTGATTTCAAACACTATAAATGCAAAATCACTTATTCCTCTTGCATCTTAAGATTTTTATTTATTTATTACTTTTTTTTTTTATTTCAGAGAGGTATTGAAAATCTCTTAGAATGGCATGCCCAGTGGCTAGAAGTGCTTGGATTTTCAAAGCCTCAAGGTCAATGGTTTTATGCTCTTCTAGCTTGCCTTGAAAAGCCTGTTACACCAGAGAGTTGTTCTCAGATTCGTCACATTGCTAGAATGTGTGCAAAAATAAGAGCATCGCTGGTAAGTTCAAATATCTCAGTTATTTAATGCATGAATAATTTAGATTTGTAGTATAAATATGTACTGAAATACTTGGGATCTGAATTAGAATTATTTCATAAAATATTCTAATGTACCGCATATACTCCCATACCATGCGACTTTTGAAGACTACTTTCGGAGCAAATTTTAAGGGGGCCGGCCGGAACCTCTATATATGGAGGTATAGGGCGAAAAATGCAAAGTCATGAAAAAATTCATGGAGCTTCATATGGCAATGGAGAATACGTATACGAAATATTTCGTCAAAATTCCTCTTACTTTCGTAGTTACAGGGTAATTAGTTAACGTAACTCAATAAGCCTAAAACATTGATCCGTACAAGAAAATGCAATATTTCTTCTATTATCGTAAATTTTGATAATTATTGTCAAAGAAATTGGGAGAAATGGCATCTGTAGACATTCCCCGAGTCGAGAAGGAGACTTCAGGCTCAAGCTACCAAGTCGACTCCAGTCCTTAGTGCGATCACAGACGTAAAGTAGTCTACACGTTCCATTTCACGTCTGACATTCGCCTGCTTTCACGTATGTTTATGTATGTTTCGGCAAGAATTTCATCATGCCAATGAGGAAAAGACAAGGGAAACATTCTCACTAATATACAGACGAAGGAAAAATCGCTCAAAGTATTATTACAGAATATCATAATATATGCGTAGTTAGTGAAGAGAGAGGGGAGGGTTGCTTAGTAACGCCCCCGTCTTGCTTGACAGCACACGTCACACTGTGCCTAAGGCTACGATCTTTGAGCAAAGAGATCTTCATTTATGATAAATAACAAAGTTTTGGTTTTTTAAATACCAAAATGGAATATGAATTCATAATAATCATGATTTATTAAATTGTCTTTGTAAAAAAAATGTACGCCTTCGAGTTTCACCTCTTGACATTCTCTTGCAATTACGTTTGTTTATCTTTGTTTCGGGCAAGAATTTCATCATGCCAAAGAAGAAAATACAAGGAAAACATATTGCTAACACACAGAAGAAGAAAATTCGCTGTAATAAGCAGAGTTAGTGAAGGGGAGAGAGAGAATTGCGTAGGAAGGAGTGCCCCATCTTGCCTCAAGCAGTGCCCCAGGCTGCGATATATGAGCAAAGGGATCATCATTTATGATTAAATTATGATAAATAAAATAGTTTTGGTTTATTAATACACAAAAAACAAATATACATTCATAATAATCATTATTTATTAATATTGTCTCTATAGAAATACGAAGGAAAACTTTGAACGCCCGTATCTCAAAACTATACTTATTGACCTTCAAAATCTATCTTCTCACTTAGTTTTAAAGCTATAACATTGGAATTTGGTATATAACTCAGAAAGACATTATAGAACAATCAAATAGAGCCTTTTTTTCCAATTTTTTTTATAATTTTTTTTCTCTTGATTTATAGGGTTTATTTTTTTACCATATTGAAAAATTCATATCTAGCAAAAAAATGACTTTTAGAAAAAAAACTCTCCATTCGATTGGAGGTCTACATCATGTCTATATATGGTAGTAATCCCAGGTCTTAATATTAAATATCAAGGGAGGAGATAGAATTTGAAAAATGGTTATTTTCGGGATAAATCGCCCTGGCGTCACAAAACCGAAGGTCAGAGGCGAAAATCATATGCGGTTTGGAGATGTCCCAAGTCACCTTATTCAGTGGTATGAATATCAAAGTCCTGTCCTTAAAAAAGGGCATTAGCCGGCCGGCCCCCTTAAGGGGGTTGCATCATACTTGAGATATAAAATTAGAGTATGTAATAATCACGTATTAGTATTGTATGATAAAATACAAACATAATGAATATGCATAATTTCCATGGATCTTTTATCAAGTTATGCTTTACTTCACTGCACCCAATAATATTATGTGTATAGGCAGTCCCTGGTTATTGGTGGACTTGATTAATGGCAATCCGGTTTCTTGGCGCTTGTGTAGCACCATAAAATCACAATTTATGGCGCCATAATGGGCTGAGTTCTGGTTATTGGCACCATAAGGCACCAACAGTAGAGTTATGGTGCCATAACATACCTAACAGAGGTGCCATAAGCACCATAGACCGCCAAGTTTCAAACATCTAACTCACCTGGTAGTTATATATATAGCTTACGTCCCTGACGTCACGGCAGAATTTCAAAACTCGCGGCAATCGCCGATTGGGTAGTCAGGTGCACCACCTGTGCGCCCTCTACCAGGTACGTAGCACCATACCAACTATTCCTCAGATCTTCCCTGCCGCCGCTACGGTGACATCGTTGGAACTTCGCTCGTTATAGCCCGTGTCTTTTGCAGTATTATTTGGTGAAGTACACTTTGGCTTTGGCTTTCGCTTGATTGGATTTTGATTTCGTTTCGATATTGTTGGTTTGACCTTTGCTTGTTTTTGATCTCTCTTTTTGATTTCTCATCATGTCTGATTCTGCTTCAAGTTTGAGAATGTGTGTGAAAGGTTGCAAGACTAGACTTGCTAAATCCTCTTTAGATCCTCATTCTATTTGTAGTAAATGCAGAGGAAAAGTTTGTGAGATAGGTGATAGATGTGATGAATGTGTGGGCTTGCCTGAGACTGAATGGATTGAATATTACCGCTATGTGCGTAAATTAGAGAAGGATAAGGAACTAAGGAAGAGCGAAGAAGACCCCCTATTGTCTCGCTCCTCCATAGACAGTCAAGGAATAGATAGTTCTCTATCCCTCTCCGATATCCTATTGATCCTCCTCCTGTTGTATCATTACCAAATCCCCAGTTTCAGAAAACAGGTAAAAGTCCATCATTACAGGACATGATGAGGCCATTCAAGCCCTTGGTCAACGGGTAGAATACCCTGGCACAAGACAGGGATAAATTATGGTCTAATATGAGAGATATTAAAGTGAATAGTGAAATTAGTGCAAGTGCAGTGGAGGGTGCGGCCGCTCGGACTTGTCGTGCTCCTAGTCCTAGACCTCTTCCAAGCTCACCAACCCCTGTGAGAAGGAAAGTCGACCGACGAAGGGAGGCGAGAGGTTTTAGCTCCCGAGCGGTCGTTCCCCTCGAGCGTACCTGTAGACGATCCCCAGGACGCTCACCCTCGCTATAGGAAGGCGAGGTTAAAGTGTTTTCTTCGTCTTCTGACGACGCAGTACCAGACGGGGCTGGCGTCAGACTTCTAAATCCAGACCCATTAAAAGGAAAATCCCAGGACGCCGAGCGTCTTGATACTGGACGCCAGGACGATATACGTCAAGAGCGTCCAGGATGTAGTCATTGGAGCAGCCCCGAGCGCTTCCCTTCAGGTTCCGATATTTGCTCTCCTACCAAATTAAGACGTAAGACGTCGCACAGGCGACCATCGTCTTTGGTAGGAGGCAAGGAAATATTGGAAAGGGGGAAACCTTCGGTGCAAACTGCAACTCCGGATCGTTTCTCTTTTCGATTCCGATGCTTGCTCTCCTGCCAAATCAAGACGCATGATGTCGCACAAGCGGCCGTCGTCTTTGGCAGGAAGTAAGGAAGGATCGGACGAAGGGAGTCTTTCGGTGCGTGCTACAACTCCTGTTCGCTTCCCTTTCGTCTCCGATGTTTGCTCTCCTACCAATATAAGACGTAAGATACCGCACAGGCGGCCGTCGTCTTGGTAGGAGTAAAGGAAGCATTCGGACGATTGGATGCCTTCAGTGCATGCTCCTGCTCCTCCTTCGGATTGGCGTTCTTCAGGCCTTTCATCTCAAGACGAACAGAATGAAGAGAGAGAGATTGACTTTGCAACTTCTCTAGTCTGTTCCCAGCAGCAAGAAGCTCCCCACAGTTTTCCGTACTGCAAGATTTTAAGCAGAAACTCTCCTCTCTTATGCAGTCATATCAACCTGCTACTCTTACTGTTAAACGACAGGACGAAAAACGTTTTAAAGCACGACGACAGGACGAAAAACGTCTTGAAACAAGACGCCAGGATGAAAAACATCTTGAAGCAAGACAGCAGGACGATAAGCGTCTTGAAGCAAGACGCCAGGACGAAAGAAGTCTTGAAGGAAGACACCAGGACGAAAAAACGTCTTGGAGCAAGACGCCAGGACGAAAAAAAAACGTCTTGAAGCAAGACGCAAGGTACGAAAAAACGTCTTGAAGCAAGACGCCAGGACGAAAACGTCTTGAAGCAAGACGCCAGGACGAAAATCGTCATGAGAACAGGACGCCAGGACACCAGGCATCAAGGTACTGGACGACAAGACTCCAGGCATCAAGAAAGCTGGACAGCAGGATGCACAACGCAACATGACATCGCTACATCAGTTGTGTCTCAATCAGAAGAAAGGAATGAAGACATCCCCCATTCTCCTTTTGATCAGATGCAAGTCGTTTCCGAGGAAGAATATCAAACAGATCTACAACCTTCAGCAGATCTTAAAAGGCTTATGAAAGTTTTTGCGGAACTTTTTCCAGAAAGTTTTGTGCCAGCTGCCCCTCGTTCTCCACCTTCAGAGTTCACTTTAGGGAAGGCTTCTAAAGAATCCGACTTTACGAAGATGGTATTATCGCGCTCTTCGAAAAGAGCCTTGAAATTAATGAAGGAATGGAGGATGGACTCTAAGAAAGACCAGGGAAAAAACAGCTTTCTCATTTCATCGGCCAGATTAGCTTCCAGATCCAGCATCTGGTACGACACTGGAGAAGTCCTAGGTTTGGGAGTTCCAGCTTCTTCCCATGGGGACTTCTCTAGTCTTGTGGACTCTTCTCGTCGGACGGCCATGGGGAAGACGAAAGTGTTTTGGTCTTCCTCTGAAATGGACCACCTCCTCAAAAGGGAATTTTTAGAGCCTTCGAAGTCTTTAACTTCCTAGACTGGACTTCCCTGGGTTCGTTGGGAAAGAAAATTGAAAACTTGAAGTCTACCAAAACGGAAGAACTCGTTCACCTTATGTCATTGCATTGACAAAGCGCTTCGAGACGGGTCAAACGAGCTAGCAGCCCTTTTCTCAGCTGGAATCTTGAAGAAAAGGGCCAATTTTGTTCTTTTCTTTCGAGTGGAGTAACGCTCACTCAGAGAGCGGAACTGCTTTTCGCTCCCCTTTTTTCGACTCATCTTTTTCCGCATAGTTTGGTAAAAGAAGTATCCTCAGCTCTGACTCAAAAAGCGACACAAGATCTGATGACTAAGCAGCAAGGAGAGTTGTTCCGTCAAGTTTTGCAGGAAGAAACTTAAAGAAACCACTCCTTTACCACGTAGTTCTCGGCCCTTTCGAGGTAGATCCCTCAGGAGAGGGAATGCAAGACCTATTACAAAAAACTCCAAGAAAAGAGGCTTCAGAGGAGGAAGTAATAAAGTCTGACAAAGTTCTTCTTCAGACAGTGGTAGGAGCCAGACTCAAAAATTCTGGCAAACATGGGAGAAAAAGGGAGCAGATCCTTGGTCTATCAGTTCTCCAAAGAAGGATACAAGATCCCTTTCTGGAAAAAAACCCCCCTTAGCAGAAAGACCGATCGATCTGTCAGCCAAGTACAGAGAGGAGTCCAAGACTCTAGCGATACAACAAGAGGTTTCTATGCTAATTCAGAAGGAAGCAATAGAAAGAGTTCAGAACCTGGAATCTCCGGGTTTTACAATCGATTATTCCTGGTCCCCAAGAACTCGGGCGGATGGAGACCGATTTTGGACGTGAGTTCCCTGAATTTTTCGTGAAGAAAACAAAACAAAATTCACTATGGAGACAACGAAATCAGTTCTTGTTGCAGTCAGACGAGACGACTGGATGGTTTCGTTGGATCTCCAGGATGCTTATTTTCATCGCTCCGATCCACCCAAACTCCAGAAAGTACCTAAGATTTGTTTACAAGACAGAAACATTTCAATTCCGAGCTCTTTGTTTCGGTCTAAATACCGCACCTTCAAATTTTCACAAAAACTTATGAGCAACGTAGCAGCAATGCTACACAAGAAACGCATTCAGAGCCTCATTGTATCTGGACGATTGGCTCCTCAGAGCCCATTCCTACGCCAACTGTCTGGAGAATCTTCAGAAAACAATTCGATTATCAGAAGACCTAGGCCTTCTGATAAACCACCAGAAATCCCAAACTGATCCCATCCCAGGAAATCTTGTACTGGGGATGAGGATTCAGAGTCAGGTTTTTCGGGCTTTTCCGTCCACATTGAGAACGGAACAAGCTTTAGAGAAAATAAGAAACTTCCTAAAGAAACAGAAGTGCTCTGCGAGGGGGAATGGATGAGTCTGCTGGGGAACCTTTTCCCTCGCTAGAACAGTTTGTCTCCTTGGGAAGACTGAACCTACGCCCTCTGCAGTTTCATCTAAATCAGCATTGGGACAAGAAGAAGAGACATAGAGTCAATGTGTATTCCTGTTTCGAACGACATGAAACACTATCTACAGTGGTGGAACGATCCCGTCAAGCTCCAGGAAGGCCTCTCCCTAGAGCAGAGAAACCCAGACCTAGTGTTGTTTTCCGACGCCTCGGACTCGGGCTGGGGAGCAACACTGGGGAAGTTAGAAGTCTCGGGCTTCTGGAACAAGGAGCAAGTAAAGTTCCACATCAATCTGAAAGAATTGACTGCAGTTTTCCTAGCTCTCAAGGAATTAGAGAGCGTAGTCCGGAACAAAGTGGTAACAGGTCAACTCCGACAACACAACGGCGTTGGCCTACATCAGCAAACAAGGCGGGACTCACTCAGTCTCTCTATACAGAGCAGCAAGAGAACTGCTCCTCTGGACAAAAGGAAAAAAACGTGATTCTGGTAACACGCTTCATTCAGGGAGAAAAGAATGTGAGAGCAGACATCCTGAGCAGAAAACATCAAGTCTTGACAACAGAATGGACTCTCCATCAGGAAGTTTGCAAGAGTCTATGGCGAATCTGGGGGCGCCCTTGCATAGATCTCTTTGCAACAGCGCAGACAAGACGGATGGAGACTTACTGTTCTCCAGTCCCAGACCCGAAGCAATCCACATAGATGCGTTCCTTCTGAATTGGACACATCTAGAACGTGTACGCCTTTCCCCCATTCAAAGTGGTACACAGAGTGTTACAAAATTTTGTGGCTCACGAAGGAACCAGGATGACTCTAGTGGCACCCTTCTGGCCGACAAGAGAATGGTTCACAGAGGTACTGGAATGGATGGTGGACACCCAAGAAGCCTTCCGTTTAAGAGTAGATCTACTCAAACAGCCCCACTTGGAAAGGTATCACCAAAACCTCCAAGCTCTTCAGCTAACTGCCTTCAGACTATCGAAAAACTCACAAGAGCTAGAGGATTTTCGAGGGAGGCAGCGAGTGCAATTGCAAGAGCAAGGAGGTCTTCAAACCATTAAGGTATACCAATCGAAGTGGGAGACTTTTAGAGGATGGTGCAGGGGACAACTCTATTTCCTCTTCCAGTACCTCTGTGACTCAGATAGCAGATTTTTCTGCTATACCTCAAGAAGAGACGTAACTTTTCTGCTTCTACTATCAAGGGTTATAGGAGCATGCTAGCAGCTGTCTTCAGGCATAGAAACCTAATCTATCTGATAATAAGGATCTACAAGATCTTCTTAGATCCTTCGAGACAACTAAGGAAAGAATACAATCCTCAACATCTTGGAATTTGGATGTAGTCCTCAAGTTTCTCATGAGTGACAGGTTCGAACCTTACAGGAAACATCCCTTAAGGACCTCACCATGAAAACTCTCTTCCTGATTAGCCTAGCAACAGCAAAGAGGGTCAGCGAAATCCATGCCTTCAGCAAACTGTAGGTTTCAGACAGGGCAAAGCCATCTGCTCGCTACAGTTGGGATTCCTAGCCAAAAAACGAACGCCCCTCTCAACCCTGGCCCAAGTCATTCGAAATTTCCGAACCTCTCGGATCTCACGGGTGAGGAAGTAGAGAGAGTTCTTTGTCCGGTAAGGTCTCTGAGGCATTACTTGGAGAGAACGAGACAAATACGTGGCACTTCAGAAGGGCTTTGGTGTTCGGTCAAGAAACCCTCTCTGCAAATGTCGAAGAATGCGCTATCCTTTTTTATAAGGCAATTAATTAGGGAAGCGCATTCAGCATGTACTGAAGCAGATATGAAGCTACTTAAAGTTAAGACTCACGAGGTTAGAGCTGTAGCAACCTCGGTAGCATTTAAACAAAATAGATCTCTTCAGAATATCCTGGACGCAACATTCTGGAGGAGCAAGTCAGTTTTTGCGTCGCACTATCTTACGCAAGTGCAAACTTTGTATGAAGACTGCTACACACTGGGTCCGTTTGTAGCAGCTCTTTCAGTAGTGGGAAAAGGGCTACCCCTTAAAACCCATAATCCAATACTCTTTTTCTTCTCTTGGAACTATTGAAAAGTTATGGTTGTTTGTGGAGACTGGATGCAGTCTTCCACAATCATTGATCTTTAGTCAGGTGATCAACTTGTTCCTTAGTAGTGCCCGGAACGAGAGTATTGTAGGGAGTCTAGTCACATAGAGGTTTGACCGGTTGACAGTCTCCAAGAGGTCTTCAGCCCCTGGGTGGATCGCTGGACCTCATAAGGAAAGCAGACACAATGAGACAGGATATTCATTAAAGTCAGCTTCCTTAACAGGTACGAACCCGTAAGTTTGTTTTTCTTCATTAAAACACTTTATGGTCAATTCCAACGATGATAGGCTTTGTTTCTGACCCTCCACCAAAGGTGTTAATCAGCTATATATATAACTACCAGGTGAGTTAGATGTTTGAAAATGTTATTTTCATGATAAAATAAATTTTTGAACATACTCACCTGGTAGTTATATATAATTAAATTCCCACCCTCCTCCCCTCTAGAAACTATGGGCATGGAAGATCTGAGGAATAGTTGGTATGGTGCTACGTACCTGGTAGAGGGCGCACAGGTGGTGCACCTGACTACCCAATCGGCGATTGCCGCGAGTTTTGAAATTCTGCCGTGACGTCAGGGACGTAAGCTATATATATAACTACCAGGTGAGTATGTTCAAAAATTTATTTTATCATGAAAATAACATTTTTGGATAAGGGTGGTTTTCATTTAATGGCCCCCCACCGGGAATGGAACCCCCGCTGATAACCGGAGGCTGCTTCTTTTATTTATTATTACTTTGTGTGTATTATAAATACAAACATAGTAATCAGGGTGTTTTGGTTTGGAAATCAGCTAAGGGTGATTGCAAAGTAATTTTGTTTTGCTGTGTTGAACTCAAATCAGAGCGGCTTTCTTACTTCTAGTTAGTGCAAATGAATCTCAAGATACTCTATTTATATGCTACAAAGTTATATTACATTATACGAAGTGTTTTCAAGTTGAAATATCACTTAAATATGTATCATTTGTGATTGAAATTTAGTTATTTTTTCGTTAGTAGATGGTGTTGAGGGCATGTTTATTGCGTAAACAAAAATCAACAGATTCCATCTGATATTTTCACTTAATCTCATCAGAATACTACGAGCTATACATATTTACCTTTTATAGGAGTGAAAACAGTAAAATGTGTTCTTTCATGTCCAATAGTTTCGATTAAAACACATTTCTCTCAAATTTTGTTTACGGTCAAGTTTGATGGTACTATACCTAAGTTTGCAAGAGTTTCATCCACGTTGCTGATGTATGATGATATAAGTCTTTAGCAGATCAACATTCTTTCTTCAGCTTCAGCTAAAAACTTTGCAGATTAAATTTAACAGTATATGCCCACCCTTGCCGATCTTTTCTCCATAGGGAGTAAGGATATGGTAATGTAAAAATATTTCAGTCCTATTCTCCTTAACGTCATTTGTAACATAACTACGGTAATTTTTTACTATCATATGATAGGTGAAATGCAAGCAAAAACGCTGTTGTTATCGGATTCGGTTGTTCATAGCAAATCAGTCTGTTTCTGGCTGTATGCATTTACACAACAACACAAGAATATAACATTTACACAGTACTTTTAGCATTCTCTTTTACTTTTTTTAAACTTAACTAGAAGATGAGATAGATAGAGATGGAGGAAAAGAGCTTAGCCTTACTGAAAAATAGAATAGATAAAGAGGAGGAAAAGAGGTTAGCCTATTGTTATTTGGTCTCGTAAATTTAAATTGCATTTTTTTTTTTTTTTTTTTTTTTTTTTTTTTTTTTTTTTTTTTTTTAACAATAACCCAAGTAGTGTAATATAATTCCATCACAATATGTATAGAACAAGCAGTGCGGTAACTTATCGAACAGGTAACCTGTTGTACAAGTCGTAGCAGGCAAAGCCGTTTACGTGATGCCAGACTACGAACCGGTAAGCAATACTGCGCACGGGGCATGGTTCCGGCAAACATCATGGTTGCACAGATCCTGTAGATCGGCAACCAGACACTGAGTGGCCTGTAAGTGCAATAATATATGAGAACAATTGCACAAACTTATAGGATTATTATGATAATACAGGCGGTCCCCGGGTTACGACGGTTCCGGCTTACGACGTTCCGAGGTTACGACGCTTTTTCTTAAATATTCAATGGAAAAATCCGTCCTGGGTTACGACGCTTGTTCCGAGGTTACGACGCTGACGGCTTTCCGACGCTCCGAGTTAACGACGCTTTTAAAAAACACATACTATGATAAAAATCCTTTATAAGTTTAGCACAGTATAATTAATAAAAAAAATAAGTTTCTGGTAAGATTACAACAAAAATTTTGAGATTATGATGATTTTCGACACTTTTTATGTTGTATTTTTCTATGTTTTTTAGTGACGCCTCATATGCGGAACTAGTTTCCGAGCGAATGAATACATACTAGTAGTTTACTATAACAGTCCAAAAGCGCAAATAATGAAAAAATCATTGCTTGTTTCCAGTAATAATAACAAAACGAAGTTTCTGGTTAGATTACACGCAAATTCCAAGTATCCAAAGAGAGACATTATCCAGTAATTTGATCAGAGAGAGAGAGAGAGAGAGAGAGAGAGAGAGAGAGAGAGAGAGGAGAGAGAGAGAAGAGCGTCTTCCGACGCTCCGAGTTAACGACGCTTTTAAAAAAACGCATACTATGATAAAAATCCTTTATAGTTTAGCACAGTATATTAATAAAAATAAGTTTCTGGTTAGATTACAACAAAAATTTTGAGATTATGATGATTTTCGACACTTTTTATGTTGTATTTTTCTATGTTTTTTAGTGACGCCTCATATGCGGAACTAGTTTCCGAGCGAATGAATACATACTAGTTACATATAACAGTCCAAAAGCGCAAATAATGAAAAAATCATTGCTTGTTTCCAGTAATAAAAATAACAAAACGAAGTTTCTGGTTAGATTACAACGCAAATTCCAAGTATCCAAAGAGAGACATTATCCAGTAATTTGATCAGAGAGAGAGAGAGAGAGATGAGAGGAGGAGAGAGAAGAGAGAGGAGAGAGAGAGGAAGACGAGAGAGAGAGAAGAAAGAGAGAGAGAGAGAGAGAGAGAGGAAAGGAGATTGAGAGAGAGAAAAGAGGCGTCTTCCGACGCTCCGAGTAAGGACAGAGAAGTGTTCGTTTCGTTAAACGGCCTCTGACTCATGCCAGTAAATGTTTTGTTGATACTAATAATATAAGCCTATTTAAAAGATAGTTTTACTTTAAATTAGTCTATATGATACGTAAATAGTAATCAACTGTTCTTGTAGCCCTCAATATTTGGCAAAATCGAAGTATCCAAAGAGAGACATTATCCAGTACGTAATTTGATCAGAGAGAGAGAGAGAGAGAGAGAGAGAGTGAGAGAGAGAGAGAGAGAGAGAGAGACGCTTTGGCAACAATGGTCTCGGGGGTTTTTATAGCTTCCTTCTGCTTGATGATCGTGGATATTGTAGAAGGATTTCGACCATACTCGTTTGCCAAATCGACGATACGAACGCCAGCGTTCATGCTTTGCTATAATTTCAATTTTCATGTTTTGCTTCCATCGAAATAATTTTCTTGGGCGGGTTTTTTCTTATCACTGCTTTGTCTTTAGCTTTGAGACCCATGGTTAATAATAAAATAGACAAAATAACACAAAAAAATAGGCGCAAATACAACGAACTAAACAACGACGTGTTAACATGCAGCACCAACAAACAAACACAGACTGAACGCCATTATCGGTCGCCTATACAACTAACACTCATCGCAAAATCGTATCTCAAATATTTCGTTGTATATCAAAGCTTGTATTTTCGCAAATTTTCTGTTATATCTCAAAACATTCGTATATTAGGGCAATCGTATGTCAAGTTTCCAATGTAATTTGATCAGAGAGAGAGAGAGAGAGAGAGAGAGAGAGAGAGAGAGAGAGAGAGAGAGAGAGAGAGAGAGACGCTTTGGCAACAATGGTCTCGGGGATTGACGTAACGTTTATTTTCTGAACAGATAGGACAGAGAAGTGTTCGTTTCATTAACGGCCTCTGACTCATGGCAGGAAATGTTTTGTTGATACTAATATATAAGCCTATTTAAAGATACATTTACTTTAATTAGTCTATATGATTTAGCGAAAATAGTAAATCAGTCTGTTCTTGGTAGCCCTCAAGATTTTGCAAAATCACTCCAGGTTGTAACATAAAACTTCAAGAATGTAGTGTCACCAGAGGATACAATAGTTTTTACCTTCAAGAACCAGCATTCTTTTATGAAAATAACTCCAGGTTGTACATAAAACTACAGGAAACAACATGTAGTGTAACCAAAGGATTACAAGTAAGGTTTTTATAACTTTTTATTAGTTTAAGACATATTTCCAAAGCGTCGTTCCGGCTTACGACGATTTTCGGCTTACGACGCGTCTCAAGAACGGAACCCCCGTCGTAACCCGGGGACTGCCTGTAATGTCATATGCCGGAGCATGCCGAACTGAAATAATATATATATAAAAAATATATATGTATATATATATCATATATTTACGTCCCGGGGACTATAATAATTAAAACCACCCGGAGCTGTATGACCCGGAGTGGGGGGTACACGAAGATAAACCCGGGACGGCCACATGAACTCGCAAGTTCCGTGGCAAAAGAAAGGAAAATAATATATATATAAAAAAATATATATGTATATATATAATCATATATTTACGTCCCGGGGACTATAATAATTAAAACACCCACCGGAGCTGTATGACCCGGAGTGGGGGGTACACGAAGTAACCCGAGACGGCCACATGAACTCGCAAGTTCCGCGTGGCATAAAGAAAAGAAAATAAAAATAAAAGGGAGAAATAAAATAACAAAATTATAATATCTCCGCCTACGGAAGAGAAAACTTCCGTAAACATAGCCCTCAACGACTACCGGAGAGGCCTGAATCTAAATCCGCCTTATGCGGACGAATAGAATGGTTTTAGGCGGATGGATGTAAGCTCCGGAAGCTGAAAGAAGCAGAGCGCAACAAATCCACCGAGGCTGAATACGCAAAGCAATCAACAACTCCGGAGGCGGTCGGCTGAGAAGCGACACCCACCAACCTAAGGTCCTGGAGGACCCTCTACACAGCCCCCCTCTGCTGATGGGAACGGCTGTCAGCGACAACCGAGGCGAGAGGAGCACCCAACTAACTGGGGGTCCCCACGGGAGGGGGAGGGAAGGAGGGCTGATGGGGTGACGATCACGTGATCAGCGTATCCTCGCAAATAAAAGATTACGAGGAAAACGCAGGCAATAGCCTATGTAGGCTAACCGACCTAACATCCAAAATATACATAGACAAAATAAAAATCAATTACCTTAAAGCTAAAAAGAAAATCATGCTTAACACGGGGGAAATGAAAATAAACTGTCGTAAAATATAAAACCGCAATGAAGGCCACTCGATAACAGTGGGCGCAAAAGGGGGAAAAAACTACTTGCTTACTGACAAAACGATAAGAAACGGCAAGCTGACGAAAAGAAAAAAGGGAAAATTCTTGAATGAAATAGGACGGTGGATAAACGGCGAAGCACGAAACAAAGAAACGTGCTCGAAAGAAGACCCCCGTGAAAAAAACGTGAAAATAATGAAAAATAACAAAAACATAAATGGAAATCGGATCGACTAAAAACTGCCACCCAAGAATAAAATAAATAAATATATACTATATATATATATATATACATATATATATACATATATACATACATACATACATACATGTACTGAAATATCACATGTACAAGCAGAGAGGAAGACTACTCGAAGTCGGTACAATTCAAGCGTAAATCGGTTACAATTCAAGGTAAGCCGTAAAAGGCGACTTGCCGCCCGCCCCCTATAAAATTTAAAAGTGACGCCTAATAAAACTAAATAAAAAAGGCAAAAACGATAGGCAAATTCACTCCCTAAATATAGAAAAAGGGCGGAACCAGTACTTAACTTGGGTGAAGAGGAGGTAGATGACCCGATCCGTAACCAGAATAAAAATAAAAGAACAAATAGTAATATTCGAACGTGCGAACACGGAATGGCTATCGAAAAGTATGACGTCACAGCCGCCTTCAACGGGGTAGCTAGGTGTGACCTATGGGTCGGCTCCCCGTATTTAGGGTCTTTTGATGAGGAAAAGGCTAATTGGAGGGGTTGCTGTGGTAGTGTTTAACACTCGCCCCAGTTTTATACCGACACCTTTTATATAGGTGAGCGAGTCAGAGGCTTCTGACATGTCCAATTTAGCAGTTCTCTGGTATTATAGCAATATTTTACTAGAAATAGTGCTAAAGCAGACATATTTCACTGGGCGACACGGCTTCCTCGCCCAGAAATAGATTTTTCCTACGTCAAAATCCCTTTTCTGGGCTCAGTTCGTGTCGCCCTGTGAAATAATCCTTAAGTTCATTATTTCTAGGGTAAATAACCTAATAAATACCAGAGAAAAAATAAAATCAAGATGATGTCAGTATAACTGACTCGCTCACTCTATAAAAGAAGTGTCGGTATGGTAACAGGGGCGAGTGAGACCACTACCACGAACCTTTTGCCATTTAGAACTTCCCACATCAAAATCTCCCACCCGAGAGAGCCGATCCTAAAGGAGGATGCGCCCGCTACTACTACTAATACCCACGCCAAGCGGAGTGCAGCGCCTCTAGTGGTCATCCTTTTCTATTAGCTCATTTCAGGCACACACGTTTTTTCTTCTCTTGTGTCGTGATCGCTATTTTGGATTTATCTCATCATGGAACGCTCTGCTATTGCCGCGGCTAAGTTAAGTACCCGATAAAGGTCAAGATTTTTTGTATTTTTTGTCTTCCAGGGACCAGTATTTTCCGTTTTTTAGGTTACATACGGTCACCCGTTGACTCGTGGCGGCCATGAGCCCGCCTCGTGTTGTTAAGATTCCCAAGTCTTCCATACTGGGGGACGTCTTTTCTTCCTTTCATGGGTTCTTATTACACGTTTTGTTTTTTTCTCTTTATTTTACATCGTATTAAAAGAATTTAGGAATTCATAGCCCATACCTTTGTCACCCAGTTATCTATGGTTTAGGTATTTAGGGCTATAGTTGTTTTTTCCCCAGTCCAGCATCCCAGCTTTTGCTCTTCATCGGCTATGGCTGGCTCCGAGTAGTCGACTGTTCTTCGGAACGGTTCGTCTTCTCCTGGACTTCTGTCTCTCTCACTCGTGTGTTTCTTCCATTCTTTTACGATGTATGTGTTTATTTTTGCCTATTTTTATCTAGTGTTATTTTATTCAGTGTTAGGCTAGCTTTTAGGGCACCCAGTACCTTAGCTTTATCTTATCCTTTGTGTTCATTCACACTTAGTACAGTTGGGTTCGTGTGGTCACTAGCCTAGTGGTTGTGTTGCTTATCGCCTCTTGGTCCACTCTCGATCACGTGTCCCACTGGGCGCCCTACCCAGCTCCCTTCCCTCCCTTCCGCGTGGTAGGGGGGGGGGGTCTGGCTGGGCTCACCATGGTTGTCATGGCAACCACTTGAGCGCCTCCCTCCCTCTCTCTCTCTCGAGGGGGGCTGGTGGTAGCCCAGCCTGGCTGGGAGTCCTGGGTGACCACTTTGTCGTCTTGGGAACCGGGGAGCTCCGTTGTGTAAGGGGGTTGGGGTTGGCCACCCCTCCCTCCGGCTGCCTCGGCTCTCTCCGGTGTGTCTCATTCGCTCTCCCTACCCCCACCCCCCCTCCCACCTCCATTTCTCCAACAACGGACGGAGCCCCTGCTCACTAGCCGGGGGCCCCTTCGGTTGTCGGAATATAGCTGGCTCCGCCAGCCACCAGGGTAGGGGTCTATTAGTGGTCCCAAAAGCTTGCCTACTACTACCTTCTTTCCGCTACCGGAGAGGAGCTTGCTTCCTTACCCGGGCACCCCTCTAGTAGTCGGAAGGGAGGCATGTCTTACTACCTATATGAAGTATACATGCTTCGTTTTTATTTTGTTGTTATTTTACTTTAACTGCCTCCTCTGTTCTCCATCGTGGTTTATATCTATCCTCACTAGGGTTCTCTCACCACTTCTGGTTGCTCCCCTTTTCCGTCTCCGGTGTACACCGGATACTCCAACCAGATCGCCCTAGCGACCACACGTATTACGGTAGAGGGCTAGTTTTGGTATAACTTACATACTCCGGCATGCAACGGAGTTCGTGTTTAGACTGTAAGTGTGTATTCCCGATACTCATGTATCCTTCCACTTACAGGCTACCAATTGCCAGGAACCAAGCTGCAATGCAGTCCTACAAGACCCCTGTGGCCACGAGGAGTGCAGGACCCACGCCCTGTGCGCCACTACCCATGGCGAACTGATCGTCTGGCACCACGAGGCATGCACCATATGCTACGACCTCGTGAGTCAGCTGTTGGATGGAGTAAGTAGATATCAAGATAGTTACTCCCTCCATCATATATCTCTAATATATCTTAGTTTTAAGTCTTAGTTATAAGCTGTAGCTCCGCCGTTAGGGATTTCATTGGTCCTCTCTTTCAGGCTGCTGCCGTAAAGGAGGTCGCTTTAGCAACCCTGAAGGCTTGGGTGGGCGGCTTCGGCAGGAACGCCGCCAAAGGACAGCCATACATCCTTGACAAGAAGTTGGCTGTCCAGATCTTCCCCGGAGGGAAAGCAACGGGATATGTGGATCCCGCCACAGCAGCTCCAGCCATAGCCTCCATTCAGCGCAAGGTGCAGCAGGCCTTCGTGAACGTGTCAGGCCAGGACATCGTGCCGGACGTCGCCACTTTGGATATTAATATAGAGCCAATGGCGGTAGGTGCTGAGGATTTGTTGGTCGAGGTAGGTACTTCGGGCGCTCAAGGGTTTCCTTTGGGCGCACCTGGATCTTCTTCCCCTGTTCCTTCCTCTTCTTCTTTCCAAGGCTTCACGGGATCTGAGATCCCTACTCCTTCGCCTGCTGCTTCTGTGCCTCCTAAAGTAAAAGGACACAGAGAGCAGAAGACCCTCCAAAAAGACGTCGTCCAAAAAGACGTCGTCTTCCTCCTCACGGAAGTCTTCGGCATCCTACTCCGGAGCAGTGAAGGCTAAGTCTGATTCTTCACATTCGAGAGGGTCGAGAAGCAAAGCTTCTAAGGAGAAGGTCCGCGCTCCGACCGAGCCAGTACCGTCTCCTGTTGCTGCCGGAACCACCCCGGTGACCCCTGCGGGGATCGCGGCACCTAGTGCCTTTGACCCCGCTACCTTTTCAGCAGGAGTCCTACAGCAAGTAGGAGAGATGGTTGGATCGCTTGGGACGAGATTTGAGCAAATGTTTGCTCGACTCTCTAGCAGCATCAACCAGTCAGGTCAATCCATCCAGGACCTCTCCAACCGTGTTTTAGAACACGATAACCGATTTGCTGGCCTGAACCAGGCCCCTCAGTCAAACTTCCCGGTAGGAGGTACTGGTCTGGTCCAGTTACCGCCTCATGATTCTCTTCCGGCTTTCTCTATGAACAATCCTTGGAGGTTAGCAGCTTATGCTCCCTTCAAGGATGGTATGATTTCGATACCGGAGTGTGGAACAAGAAGGATCGAGGACTTCGAGTTCTACCCTCCCGGATTGACTCAGCCTTTCATAGGATATGCCAGGCTAACAGAGACAGCGCTCAATAGGGAGGACAAGATCCCTAGGGAGACTGTCTTGTACACAAGGGACCATGCCCAGAGGGAGTGGGTTCACTGTCTGGAGGATTGGGATTGTTCTAATACCAAACTCCAGGCCCTCAAGAGTCCCTTCACCATTTTTGCCACGGAGGAGGAGGCTTCACTCCCCTTTACGACAAAGATGGTGGAGACGACCCTTCATGCTGTTTTGAAGGACGAACCCATTCCACAGCTCAGGGAAGTAGAACCCACTTCTCCTCTCTTCCCTGCGTTCGGAGAACTTTGGGAGAACCTGCCGGCTACTTTTACAGTAGGAAAGCTGAAACCGGACTGTGCAATGGACCAGTTCGGTGAAAAGCTACCTAGACTGCCTGATAGCCTCATTCAGGCAGAATTTGATGCAAGAACTAGGCTAGGGAGATCACTTAACTCCCTAGTCATAACGGAGATGGCTGCCCTCTCGTATGGCACGGAGCCTCTATTCAAGATCTTGGCTAAGTCCCAACTTCAGTCAGTTCAGGCAGATGCTTACGACTTCTTCATGGCTAGAAGAAACTGCCGTAAGCATGTGTTGCAAGAAGCCACCATTCGACACGAACCGAATAGGCTTCTTGCTTCCAACATGTGGGGTGCGGACCTGTTCCCAGAATCTTCTGTGAATGAGGTGCACCACGAAGCTTCAAGGCTTAACCAAAGCCTTAGAGCTAGGTAGGGCATCTCAATCAAGAGGAAGCAGGAGAACCCCCCCTCTTCTGGTAAAAAGCTGAAGAAAACCAAGAGGTTCCAGCCATACCAGAAACACCAGCAGCAGCAGCACTTCGTCCAGGCCGTCCCAGTTACCCAACCGGGTCAGCCTTCGACATCGAAAGCTCAGAATCAGCCTATCCTCTTGCTTTCCCCCCAAAACCAACCCTCAACCTCGTACACCGTCTCCCCGGCTTTCAATTCCATGTTCGAAAGTCAGGCTTTCCCTACCTTTAATAGGTTTTCAAGGGGAAGCAGGGCGAGAGGTAACTTTCGCCAGCGAGGTTCGGGAAGGACTACCAGCAGGGGTAAGCACTTCAGAGGAGGATGTGGAGGCCATCCCACGCAGCAACAGTGAGGCTCCCCAGGTAGGAGGGAGGCTGTTTTCCCTCTTCCAGTCAACAAGGTGAGGTTCAGCAAATGGGCCACAGACGCATCGTGTTCCAAAGACTAGGTTGGAGTTGGATCAAAGAATCCTCCACCACCAACCAAATCATTTCTTCAACATGCCGTCAAAGGAATTGACAGATTATGCAGAGGAGCTCCTTCAGAAAGGAGTTGTGGCGAGAGTCAGGCATCTAAAATTTCAAGGGCGCTTGTTCAGCGTGCCAAAGAAAGGCTCTTCAAAAAGAAGAATAATCTTAGACTTGTCCCAGCTAAACTCTTTCATTCGCTGCAACAAGTTCAAAATGCTGACCATCTCGCAGGTACGGACCTTACTTCCCCGTGGGGCCGTCACCACCTCTATCGATCTCACAGACGCATACTATCATATCCCCATCGCGAGGCACTCCCGCCCATACCTAGGTTTCAAACTAGGAGACCAGGCATTCTCTTCTTCATACTGAATGTAGCCCCCAGGGTATTCACGAAAATAGCGGAAGTAGTAGTTCAACAACTGAGATCACAAGGGATAATGGTAGTAGCGTACCTCGACGATTGGCTGATTTGAGCACCAACCGTCGAGGAATGTCTCAGAGCCACAAAGAAGGTAGTTCAATTTCTGGAACATCTGGGGTTCCAGATAAACAAAACGAAATCCAGATTCACTCCGGAGACTCGTTTCCAGTGGTTAGGCATCCAATGGGATTTATCCTCCCACAATCTGTCAATTCCGGTGGTCAAAAGAAAAGAAATAGCCAAGTCAGTGAGGCAATTCCTCAACAACAAGCAAGCTTCAAGGAGAAACCAGGAAAGAATCCTAGGTTCCCTCCAGTTTGCCTCAGTGACGGACAGGACCTTTTGAAGGCAAGACTGAAAGATATAAATCGAGTTTGGTGCTCGAGAGCAAATGTCAAATCTCGAGACAAGTTGTCAGTGATTCCACAAATCCTTCGCAACCAACTTCGTCCATGGGCGAAGGTAAAGAACATGTCCAAGTCAGTTCCCCTGCAATATCCTCCTCCGGCGTTAACTATTCACACAGACGCCTCCCTAACCGGTTGGGGAGGATACTCTCAATTCAAGAAAGTTCAGGGGACTTGGTCCACTCAGTTCCGCCAGCTCCACATAAATGTTCTGGAAGCAATGGCAGTATTTCTTACCCTAAAGAAGCTCTTTCCTCCAAAGAAGTCTCATCTAAGGCTAGTTTTGGACAGTGCAGTGGTAGTTCACTGCATCAACAGAGGAGGATCCAAATCCAAACATGTGAACCATGTCATGATAGCCATTTTTTCCTTAGCGAACAGATACAAATGGCATCTATCATCCACCCACTTAGCAGGGGTAAGGAATGTAGTAGCGGACACATTGTCCCATTCAGTCCCTCTGGAATCAGAGTGGTCTCTGGACATCAAGTCGTTCCAGTGGATATGCCGGAGTGTACCAGATCTCCAGGTAGATCTATTCACCTCACAAGCGAACCACAAGCTCCCTTGCTATGTGGCCCCCAACCTGGACCCTCTAGCCTATGCCACGGACGCCTTGTCAGTAGACTGGAATCAGTGGAGGAGGATCTACATCTTTCCTCCAGTGAATCTTCTCTTGTAAGTTCTGAACAAACTCAGGACTTTCAAAGGACAAGTAGCTCTGGTTGCTCCAGATTGGCCAAAGAGCAATTGGTACCCCTTGCTACTGGAATTGGGCCTCCGACCTCGACAGATTCCCAACCCCAAACTATCTCAATCAGTACAAATGAGGACTGTGTTCGCTTCCTCAGGAATTCTCAAGACCCTAACTTTATGGACTTCATGAAGTTTGCGGCTAAAAAAGATGCAGATATTGATCCCCAAAACATCCTCTTCCTGGAATCAGATAAGAGGGAATCAACTCTAAGATAGTATGATTCTGCTGTCAAAAAGTTGGCATCTTTCCTGAAGGAAACAGACACTACAACCATGACAGTTAACTTAGCCATATCATTTTTCAGGTCTTTGTTTGAGAAAGGTCTAGCAGCTAGCACTATTACTACTAATAAATCAGCTTTGAAGAAAATCTTTCAGTTGGGTTTTCAAATAGACTTTAACAAGAAATCTTACTTACGTCTATTCCCAAAGCCTATGCTAGACTTAGACCTTCTGAAAGACCTACTTCAGTTTCATGGTTTTTAAATGATGTCCTCAAACTAGCCTCGGACACTGACAACTCGTCTTGCACATTTATAATGTTACTTAGAAAGACGCTATTTTTACTGAGCCTGGCCTCAGGGGCCAGAATTTCAGAACTGTCGGCTCTATCCAGAGATACGGGTCATGTGGAATTTCTCCCTTCAGGAGAAGTTTTGCTTTCCCCGGATCGCAGTTTTTTAGCTAAAAATGAGGATCCTCTAGCAAGGTGGGCACCTTGGAAAGTCATCCCTCTTCCCCAGGATCCCTCTCTCTGTCCAGTAATGACCTTAAGAGCCTTTCTGTCTCGGACATCCTCTAGATCCTCAGGTCCTCCTCTTTATGAGAGAAAGAGGTGGCACCTTATCAGTAAAAGGGAAATCAGACAGCAGATCCTTTATTTTCATTTAACAGCCAATTTTGAATCGTTTTTTTTGATTCCCAAAAGCACATGATATCAGGGCAGTAGCTACCTCTATTAACTATTTCCAACATATGAATTTTGATAATCTTAAGAAATATATTGGATGGAAATCACCGACAGTCTTCAAGCGTCATTACCTGAAGTCCTTGGAATCCTTAAAATTTTCAGCAGTGGCAGCGGGAAACATAGTTTCCCCTGACTCTGCACAGTAGTTATAGTTGAAGATCCAGGTCTCCTTTCTACCTACCTTGTTTAACATCCCTCACCCTACTGCTATGCTCTACATGGTCCTCTAGCCTTAGCCGCTAGGATGATATTGGTGGAATGTCCCTTATTTTTTTGCGAGGGACATCCACATACTGTACATATAAATGTGCTTCAGTGTTTCTACCCTTATTTTTATGCTAGGGTAGAACACAATAACTTTTGTATATTTTGTATATATATTAATCTAGTTTTAGTGAATCTTTTTGAATATTTGTTTTGATACCATTATACTAAGCTATGCTTTGCCCTTTATAATATTAAGCTAGTTTTAAGTACTTTTATATTATAAATTTTGTATCATAACTTTTGATTCACTTATATTATATTCTAATTTTATTTTATTGTTTCATTAAGACCCTCCATTGTCATCTTGTGCTGTTTCTCTGGTACTATTTCACAGGGCGACACGAACTGAGCCCAGAAAAAGGGGATTTGACGAAGGAAAAATCTATTTCTGGGCGATGGGTTCGTGTCGCCCTCTGAAACCCACCCCTTTTTTACCCACCCTGCAGCCCAAGATGGACATCTTTAGAAAAGGATGACCACTAGAGGCGCTGCACTCCGCTTGGCGTGGGTATTAGTAGTAGTAGCGGGCGCATCCTCCTTTAGGATCGGCTCTCTCAGGTAGGAGATTTTGATGTGGGAAGTTCTAAATGGCAAAAGGTTCGTGGTAGTGGTCTCACTCGCCCCTGTTACCATACCGACACTTCTTTTATAGAGTGAGCGAGTCAGTTATACTGACATCTTGATTTTATTTTTTCTCTGGTATTTATTAGGTTATTTACCCTAGAAATAATGAACTTAAGGATTATTTCACAGGGCGACACGAACTGAGCCCAGAAATAGATTTTTCCTTCGTCAAAATCCCTTTTTTAAGGGAGAAAATTTGGAGGTTGCATGATATGTGAGATTGTGTGTTACACAAGAATATACAATAAAATTTAGGTATTGAGCAGCTTGAATACAGTATATCACATTTTGATATTACCACTGAATGAAGGATTTAAATTACAATATTTAAGGTATAAAACATTTCCTTGTTCAAGAAATCACTTCAGCTCTGTGCTTGTATGTATGGACCATAAGAGTGAGTTAGGTGGATTAGTTTTGAAAGATTAAAAAATATCCTTGCATGGACCTGTTCAGTTAGTCAAGCCCTTTGAGTAAAAGCTTGATTGTTTCCATAGTTTTCTTTTCTCCAAAAAGAGTTTACTTTGACTTTATAGCTGATTGCAGTTGCATAGCCACTTTGTCTCTAGCTTTCTTTGCTTCTTGCCCTTTCATTCTACAGACATTTTTGAATGGGCAGGGGTCACCAAATATTCTTGGAATAGATATAGTAAATGCAATTGTGGAATCTGTAAAGTTGGAGGTGGTGAAAGTTCTGGCAAAAAAAGGTCACTGCTTTTGTATATAGGTTAGGTATATAGTATTAGTATGTAAGAAGACAAAATAGAGTTGAAATCTTGGTTCAAGATGATGTGGCCAATGCAGTGGGAAGGGAGGAATAATTGAAAGAACACTGAAACTTGGAATGAACCTAGGGAAGATGGTGCTTGTGATCAAACAGGGAAAAAAAAATTTGGGAAAGGTTATCACATGAAGTTGCAGAAGATTCACCATTATTGGGTGTAAAGTAAAATATGGATTGTTACATACTGGTTTTGCAATTCAGATTGATGTAGAATGTTGGTCCTCTTACTAAACTATGTTAAATATTATGTTATGCTCTTGTACATGAATAGCATCTTCCATCAGAAACTTTTCAGGATAGTGGTCACTGATATTATTAGTAAGCTTTTAATGGAAGAATTCAAATTGCTACCACATCTTAAGAAGTTTGTGCTGTTGATAATTGCTGTGGGGATGAATTATCTATTTTTATAAACAGAAAATTATAGCATATCCTGCACTGCATGCTGCTTTTCATTGCTGAGTCTGTAACTGAGTGGATTTTTTCTTGAAAAGCCATCATATAGCATAAACTATTGTTAACAAAGAAAAACAAAGCATGAGAAAATACTATCAGTTAATGATGCCGTTAAGTGGTTTATTGGCGCTTACAGTATTGTAGTAAATGCCACTTACCATAATTATTGTTTTTCTTGTTAACTGATTTTCGGTTATTGTCGCTCATCCATGAATTGAACCCCTTCTGCTAACGGGGGACTACCTGTAGCATATGAATTAGCCTTTGGAATAAAGGGCAGTATTGAAAAAGGAGAAAAAGAAATGCTTTTTCATTTTATTACATAATGATTACTGTATTATTGTCACTAGTAAGAAAATATACAGTACAGAGACAGTGAGAGCAGAAATAGGGATAAGTGGAATATCCCTTTTGATGCAGAGGGAATGCTTCTGGCAGAAGGGGATGTTGAACCGTCCAAATGAGGAGGCAAAAAACCCTCCCATAAAGGACAAGTGGATACTATGATACTCCCTCCTCTTGTAGAATGCCCTCCACTGCAACACAGGCCAGGAATGACATTCCGGGCAAGGATTAGTATTGGTACAAAAGTAAGATTGGCACCTACTGCATGTAGTATAGGGATATGTAATGGTAGCAGCCAAAAATCTGTAGAATGGAAATCCCTGAATGCCTGGGCACGTGTTGATGAGGCTTAGAAGAATTGGAGGACTCCATGATATTCAAAAAGGTACACACACAAATACACTGAAACAAAGCAACCAGGCAGGAAAGAAGGAGGGCACAAGCAACTACAGCAGTACAGTAGGGCCTGTTATCTGCGGGGGGTAGGGCCCAGAACCCCCCGTGATAAGGAAATACCCGTATTGCAATACACCCCCTGAACACCTGAATAAGCCCTGGTCACTTACCAGCCCGAACCTTCATTTATTAAAATTTTACCAAATCTTTGGTTAAAATAAACGATCAGTGTTGCCAATCTCCTGGCAAACACCCTCATTACCTAGTTACCAGCCCACCGCTGGTAGCCCTGCCTCACGGGCCGGTCACACCTGCCCTCTCACGTCAATCACTTATCGTTCGCGGTGGACTACAGATGTATCCACAGCGAACTCCTTTTTGGTCTTGCCCGGCCTTCATTTGCACCTTTGATTTGATTGATTTTGGTGACGAATTACGCATCCCTTTGGATTACGGTTGGATTGCTCTTAGTGCCTTGTCATTAGATATTGATTCTGCAAAGGAAGAAACAACACAGGCTACGACAACGACTACTGCATTCTCGGCCACGACATCACAGAAAACGACGAGCGGAAGTTCAACAACGTATCGTCTTTGCCAACAATGCAAGAAAAGGATGAGTACCCTAAGACACGATAATCATTCCTTATGCGTAAATTGTAGGCCTGTTCAATGTAATGTAAAGACCAGATGTGTGGAATGTCAGGAGTGGTCTTTGGACCGGATGTTAGGGTATCTCAAACATAGGAAAGGTCTCGTATTGAGAAGTAGGCGTAGGCAGGAAGAGACTAACGTAGACCAAGATAAAGACTTAGAGACAGCGCTCTTTTAAGAGACTCGAGATTAGGCTGACATCGAGTATGACGTCTGTTTACCGATTTTATGTCAAGATTAAGTGAGGATAGATCGAGCAATAGGGGTACTGAAATTACTAATCGTTCTTTTCCAGCTCCCCTGCCTGTTCCAGAGACAGCCCTAACCGATGCTGGGGGTTATGGGGATCCGCAAGCCCACAGGGCAGGATCCGCCGTCCCCCCTGGCGCGGAGCAGGCAGTGTTGGCAGCAGATTCCCCTTCCCTCGATGTGTAAGTTCTCAGGATGATGAAAAATTAGGTCAGATACAGACGAGTAGGGATAATAGGCTACATAGCATTTAGGAAGAGAAGTGCAGGTTTCTTCGGGTCGGTTTTCTGAAGGGTTGAGTACTGCTCCTTCGTCTTTAAGGTTACTTTCCTCTACTTATACGATCAACTAATTCTCCGTTCAATACATATTGACTTACGATATTCAGTATAGAGAGAAATCTAATAAAATTAACTACGGCTAGCCTAGTGTTCACGATGATATATCGTATGCATATTCAGTAGACTAGCCTAGCCTAAAGTATTCGCTGTACTACATATCGGTAGTTATTTTTATAGTGGCTAACGCTGTAGGCTCAAGGCATTCTGACTTCGGATAATTCAGCACAGGTGTAATTGAAAACGAACGAGAATCCGATCTGAGGATAATTCAATATGAATGTAATCGAACAGAATGAAGATCGGATTCTTTCCGACTAAAGCATTATAATTGTATTATATGTATCATCATATTAGCGTAGTATAAACACTAACTCGGCAGTCATTCACGCTGGAATCAGCGGATGACGAATACGGGTTTGCGTCGCCGTATCTATCTCATTCTGTCCTGATTGGCTAGCATGACTACGTAACAACTCTTCCTCACTTATGCCACGTTTGTACAAACGTCTTGAAGGAGACATGTGTTCATCTATGTTGACATTTAACATAGTCAATAAGGTATCTATCTTGTGGCATATAATCAGATGTCAGATATAAGGAATGCGTATGTATGACATCTTCATTCGTTTAACAGACTACATAATTGCCGTCAGTAATTACATTGCGCTTATGTCAATTACAGTTACAAATTATTACCAGTCGTATTATCACATTACAGTGACAACTGAAATTAATATTAGGCCTGATAAAGTTAATTTAATTACCTTAAAATATTAAGTGATGTCCTCTCCTGTAGTGTTGTACCTGCCTGTCTGTTCTCTGCCTGGTTGGCACTTGGAAGAATACCCTCAGATAGACCCAGACATGTTCTTTCCTATCTGTCCTAATACTTAAAATCCTCTCGTGATATATCATATCATGAATACCTTCTACATATCCCTAATATACGCTCCCTACTCTAATACTAACTCAGACAGCGAGATTGTTGGGTTTAAAAATAGAATTTAGGCCAAAGGCCGAGTATTGGGACCTATGAGGTCAGTCAGCGTTGAAGGGAAATTGACAGAAAATTTTGAAAAGGTGTAACAGGAAGAAAAACCTCTCTGTTGCACAATGAGTCCAGTGTTAGGAGAGCGTGGAAAATAGGATGAGAGAATATGAAATCAGGAAAGTAAGAGAGAGAGAGAGAGAGAGAGAGAGAGAGAGAGAGAGAGAGAGAGAGAGAGAGAAGAGTCATCAAATGTATACTTTCAATTCAAGATATACCTCCCCACTTCTATTTAGCTCAATCTTCAAGTGGGCCGGTCAACATCAAAAGTCCTGGGCCGAAATTTAGCCCCAGTCCGTCCCTGAGTGTATGTATGATCATTCTAAACTATTATTCTCTACCAAAATAACCATGATTATTTTGTATTGAAAATGAATGTTACTTATATTCGAAACATTATTATAGTACTATCAAAATTTTGAAAGATAATCTTACTGTGAACGCTACTATAATTTGATTTTCATATACTTACGTACAATTTGTCAGCTGGCTGGCCTCGCATAGATGAAAGTTGATTTCACTGATATGGAATTACTCCACGAATTGCCTTTTTATTATGAAGATATGACTATAATATATAAGGTAAAAAATGCTTTAACGAATTTCGTTTATGCTTCGTTGCCAATAGCAAACAGCAATACTTACGATAATCTATGACAAATACCGTTTGTATGACTTCATTGTTCGGAGAAGTTATATACGTATACTACCAAAATAATAATGAAGTTCGAATTAATTTTAGCCTTAATGTTATTACTACCGTAATTACACTACTACTATTAAAATTTCTAAAAGGTTATCGAACAATAAATGTTGCTTGAATAGGCTATTTATTACGAAGATATGACAATAATATATAAGGTGAGAATGGTTTTATTACCTTTATTGTCAGTTAATATCATAATATGAGTCTTTTAATGTATGTTGTTGGTTATCAGACTGCGGCCGAGGCTTAACCTACCGAAAAACATCACATACACAACACGACAAACTCGCGATGCAGCGATTCATACCAACGATGTAGCATGAGAAGCGGTCCAAGAAAAAAAACCTGTGATTAACTGAATCCGTGATTACTGATCCACGATTAAGCGATGCCTTACTGTACCTCAGGATACGAAATTAATCCGTTCCGAAGCGGCCTTCGTAACCTGATTTTTCGTATCTTGAACCACATTTTACATGTAAATTGCCTCATTCGTTCTAAGCCCAACAAAAACACTCCAGTAAATTTTATTATAAAGCTAAATTAACCAATAAATAATGAATTACAACAATTTGGACCATTCAATAACTAACCTAACTGTGATTACCTGTAAATAAAGTTTATTAGTGTACAGGATACAAGAAATACTGTACATACATATGTAGTAAAGTGTGGAACCTTACCTTTCGAGTGAGGCGATCTCCGAAAGTGGTGACAGAGGAGGAGGATAAATGGCAGAAAACATGAACACTTAACTTTACGAAACAAATTAAAAAATGGCAGAAAACATTAACACTAAACTTTACGAAACGCATTAACAAATGGCAGAAAACATTAACTTAACTTTTTTTTTCCCCACAAAATTTCAATTTCCTCACCACCGAATGGATGCCAGTCCAGTTATGGAATTTATCAAACCACCCCCGAAAAGCCTTGAAGTTTTGAGTTGCCATCGATGTCCCTTCTCTGTCGTCTTCGGCCTGGGCAATCAGATCAGTGAAAATAGCGTTGGCCTTGTGGCAGATTGCCGTCTCGGTTATCATATCGCCAGCGATTTCTTTGTCCTCAATCCATAGAAGAAGCAGCCTCTCCATCTCATCATGCATGCGGCTCCTCTTGTTGGACAAAATAGTCACACCCTTGGAAGGTGCAGTTGCTTTGATGGCTTCCTTCTGCTTAAGAATGGTGCCTGTTGTTGATGGATTTCGGCCGTATTCCTTAGCAATCATACTCAACCGCATGCTAGCTTCATACTTTTTAATGATCTCCATCTTTGTCTCCATAGAAAGCATCTTCTTCTCTCTGTGAACTTCAGCAACTTTCTTGGGACCCATGACTAGTATACGTAATTAAGTTATGTACTAATTAAGTTCTCACACAACATGATAAAGTACAAAGCGAAATCACTAACATGAATTTACGTTAACAAATGAAATCGTATATGTGAATGAACAAATTCCGCGTGCGCACGATAACAATGCTGCTACAGAGTGGCCGAATGATGTCTTTACGTAGAGCGCGGTGGGGTATATGCTGACCAATAGGAGAGCAGGATCTTATGGCAGTGACTAGCATCAGGAACCAATGGGAGAGCAGGAGGATGGTGGCGAGTCTACTCAGTTGGCGGCGTGCAATTTTTAAAATTGTTCTCGGTGGTCCGGTTGAATCTCGGGACTTTACAATAACACCCTTTCGTAACCTGAATTATTTTTGTATGCAGAGGCAAAAAATCTTCGCATTTGCTTTCGTAACTTGAGTTTTTCGCAAGTTGGGACTTTCGTATGTCGAGGTTCCACTGTACTCTTCAAGGCAGTCAAAGGAAGACTGACACGTCATGGTGTTCTATGCCTGGTTGATGACCAGCTTCCACCTTGTATACAAATGAGTTGCCAGATGCCACAGATTCCTTGCTTTACAATCTTTGATTGTTTTTAACCGGTTTTCAGCTGGCACAAGAAGATTATCCTATTGTTAAGACTGAAAGTTTGTTAGCTATGAAAAATACAGTTGATTAAATCTTTGTCATTTTGATAGCATAGCCACTGTTCGTCCTCAAAGAAGTTACACTCTCATGGGCCTCCCAGGGCTCTATAAGACAGACCAAACAATTATCCAGAATAATGCTTGTTGGCACAGTGATAGATTGTAAAGGACTCGGGACAGAGGACTCTCTCTCCTGTCCTACAATGATTACCTAGGCTCTACGTCATACTTGCACTGATGTGATAGCTTAAGTCATTGCCTTCTTCATTGCACTGGTCCGTCCAAAAGTTCGCTATTCCCCAGTATGTGCTCTGGAATTGCGTTTGACTACACATTTCTTCACCCACTTTACACGAGTCAAGCTAGGTACATAGATTTAAGACCTTTGAAAATTTTAGTTTCTAAAGATTTTAATGGGTAGGCTTATGTTTGTTTTTCAACTGGGAGCCAGTAAGCCTCTTGCAAGGTGAGAAGTTAGGAGGAGATCACTAGACTATGCTGTAATTGTTGTGCTCTTTTTGTTTCTCCAGATGGTGAAAATTAGTATTAAGGCTGAAACTTATTACTATATAGTGCCCTTTTAACATTGATAGATAATTTGAAGTTACTGAAAGGGTAAATTGGGGTAGCCTAACTTCTTTTTTATTATGAAACAGTCATAATTGTAGTTTGCAATCATGTTTGACTTGAACCTTATTATTTACTAAAGGTCAGTACAGTGGTACCTCGAGATACGAGCAGCCTAACATACAAGTTTTTTGAGATACGAGCCGGAGCTCGGGGCATATTTTCGTTCAAGATACGAGCCCAAATCCGAGATACGAGCTGTGTTTCCGGAGCGTCCCGCTAGTTGGCGCGCAGGGTCGAGCATCATCCGAGAGCATCTCTCGCTCACTCACACGTGTTACCCACTTGAATCAAAGCGTATCTTGTGCGCTGTACTCTTTTTTGCTTGATTTTTGCGTGATTACTGAACTTTTTTGTGTATTATCATGGGGCCGAAGAAAGTGAGTGCTAAGGACAATGGTGACAGGAAGAAGAGGATGATGTCGATAGAACTAAAGCAAGAAATAATAGAAAAACATGAGCGTGGCGCATGAGTGATTGAACTCGCAAAGATCTATGACCGTAGTACATCGACAATTTGTACGATATTGAAGCAGAAGGATGCCATCAAGAGTGCTACACCAACAAAAGGAACCACAATTCTTTCCCAATTAACCCTCTTACGCCGGAGCGGTAAATAAAAAATTGTCTCCCGTGTGCCGGAGGGGTTTCGGAGTGAGCGCGGAAGCGGAAAAAATATTTTTTTCAAAAAATCACAGCGCGCTTAGTTTTCAAGATTAGGAGTTCATTTTTGGCTCCTTTTTTTGTCATTCGCCCTGAAGTTAGTATGCAACCATCAGAAATGAAAAAAATTATCATTATCATATATAAATAATGCGATATATGATAGCGCAAAAACGAAATTTCATATATAATTGTATTCAAATCGCGCTGTGCGCAAAACGGTTAAAGGTAACAAGTTACTTTTTTTTTTGTAATGTACACTAAATTGCGATCATTTTGGTATATAACACATTGTAAAACGATAAAAGCAACACAGAGAAAATATTATCACAAAATAATGCATGAATTCGTAACGCGCGGACGTAAACAAATATTTTTTTCAAAAATTCACCATAAATCTAAATATTGTCCTAGAGACTTCCAATTTCTTTCAAAATGAAGACAAATGATTGAATATTACTATACTGTAAGAGTATTAGCTTACAATTGCAGTTTTCGACCATATCTGACGAGTTAAAGTTGACCGAATGTCGAATTATTTTATATATATATTTTTTATATGCAATTATTTCGGATATAAGAAAAGCTACAACCTTCAAATATTTTTCGTTTTATTCTACATGAAATTGCGCACATTTTCATATATAAAACTCTATGAAATACCTAATATGAAATGGAGCAAATATTCCGAGAATGGTACGTACGCATTTCGGAGATTTGTGGCGGAGAATCCTCGCACGGAGGGAAGGAAAGATTTTTTTTTAAATTCACCATAAATCTAAATATTTTGCTAAAGACTTCGAATTTGTTTCAAGATGAAGATAAATGACTGAATATTACTAGACTGTAAGAGTTTTAGCTTACATTGCGTTTTTTTCGACCATTTCGGTAGAGTTCAAAGTTGACCGAACGTGGTTTTTTTTCTATTTATCGTGATTTATATGCAAATATTTCAAAAATGAGAAAAGCTACAACCTTCAATTATTTTTTGTTGTATTCTACATAAAATTGCGCACATTTTCATATATAAAACTTTATGTAACGGCTAATTTAAAATGGTGCAACATTACCACAATCGCACGTATGATTTTTTCGGAAGAGTTACCGCGCGGACGTAAAGAAAATGTTATTTTTTTCATAAATTCACCACAAATCGAAATATTGTGCTAGAGACTTCCAATTTGTTGCAAAATGAAGGTAAATGCTTGAATATTACTAGAATATAAGCGTTTTAGCTTACAATTGCGTTTTTCGACCATTTAGGTAGAGTCAAATTTGACCGAAGGTTGAAATTTTGGCAATTATCGTTATTTATATGAAAATATCTCAAAACTGATAAAAGCTACAACCATGAGTTGTTTTTAGTTGTATTTTGCATGAAATTGCGCACATTTCCATATATAAAACTTTATATAACGGCTAATTTTAAAATGGTGCAAACATTACCACAATCGCATGTATGATTTTTTTCGGAAGAGTTACCGCGCGGACATAAGGAAAAAGGTTTTTCATAAATTCACCATAAATCGAAATATTGTGCTAGAGACTTCCAATTAGTTGCAAAATTAAGGTAAATAATTGAATATTACTAAAATATAAGAGTTTTAGCTTACAATTGCGTTTTTCGACCATTTCGGTAGAGTCAAATTTGACTGAGGGTTGAAATTTTGGCAATTTTTGTTATTTATATGAAAATATCTCAAAACTGATAAAAGCTACAATCATGAGTATTTTATTGTTGTATTCTAAATAAAAATGCGCATATTTTCATATATAATACTTCATGTAACGGCTAATTTACAATGGTACAAAAATTATGTCAAAGTGACGAAATAATTTCCGAGATGTGTCACAGATACTTTTTAGTGCGGCAAGAAAGAAATTCGCGCTTGTGCGCCTGCGTAACGATTGTAAACAAAACAACACCTTGATCCGTGAACTCCCAGCATCCCCCAAGGCGCGTGATTCAAAAGTTTTAGGCTGGTAGGCCTATAAGTATTTTTCCGCGAATTTTAAAAAAAACTTTTGTAAGTCGACGTAAAATACGTCCAGTCGGCACACGGGAGACAAAAAATGTCGACGTAAAATACGTCCAGTCGGCACACGGGAGACAAAAAATGTCGACGTAAAATACGTCCAGTCGGCGTAAGAGGGTTAAGTGTTTATTTAGTCATTTCATTAATCATTTATATTTATTTCTCATTGTTTTCTGTATGTAAAACTGTTTATTCCCAATAAATTATATATTTTTTAATATTTTAAGGGGTTTTCGTATATTCTGGTTTTCGTTGGAGGTTCTGGAACGGATTATGTACAAAACCGAGGTTCCACTGTACCTGAATTCCAGGGATTCAGACTCTCCAAACATTTGTTGCTCTTCCTGGCTCCATCCTGATGAACCTTCTTCGTAGGTTATTGTGCATTCTTTAACATGAAGAGTTCTCCAAACATAAGCCTCTTCAGTTATTTTCTTTTCATATTTTACAAAATTTGCTCAGTGGCGTTAAATCTACAACACGCCATTATTTAAGATATTCCCTCTTATCTTCCATGTCCTATCACAGGAGATATCAGTATTTAGGATATCATTCTCATTAATTGTTGTCATGTAATTTGTCTAATATTTCCTGTTTTTACAAAATATTTGCTATTGATTTATTTAGAAATTTTCACCTTTTCATTTATTTCAAGTACCAAGAGTATACGTAGTCTACAGTTATTAGACTTGCTAGTTATCCTTGTAACTGTTACAATCCCTCAAATCCATAGCTTCCTGAGATGGAAAGGTAAATGAGACATTCCCTTGTACATAGTTGTGGTGTGGCATACCCTTGCTAACTTTGTTCAAATCTATCTCTTGATAACTTCGAGGTGTATTTTTTTCACACATTTGCATTCCCAATGTGTTTGTGATTTTTTAACTATATGTAGTATGTCATCACAAATGAAAAACTTATAAAATTATGCGGTAGTATCTTGATGCAGATAGGAATAAAGGTGAGGTGATTAGAAGTTGACCTAAGGTGGAAAGGGCAGGAAACAGACATAAAATGAATAGTGTGTTGGTAGAGTGGCACTTTCAACACCTGTTTTTATTCTTTATTTCTTCTATTTCGTTCCCACAGAACTTATTTAACTTATTTTGATTAGATTTGTATTGTCTCCTATATCGTAGTACGTATGTGGTAAAAATCCAAAATAAGTAAACGCTGTTTTAAGAAATAACTCTTATGTACAGTGTCACAGGAAACACTGATTTGTAACTCGCCGTTTCTCAAAGGGTGTCCTTTTCCCTAACTTACCAATTCCTAGCAAGATAAAACATAGGTAAGTGGAATCCAGCATTTTGTGAATAGTGAGATAGTACGTATCTGTTATGGAAAGTGCCTCAATAGCCAAACAACTACAAACATATAATTGGCAATTCTGGACCTACTCTTGTCATGTTTGGGTTTGTAGTAATGTTTTGTACAAAGCACAATATTGCTGTCTAGTTATAGATATGTTTGATCTATTGAAGTTAGGATTGCATGAGCAATATTGATTCTTTTCATATTACATATATTGTCCCTGATCCTTTTTAGGTTTCATTTCATTCTCCATATGTTAAATTTTTATGGCTTAGTCAAGTAGTTGGTTTAAGCACTATATATTGTGCCCTATATGAAAAAAGATTTTGCACTGTATATTCTGAATAGTATTTAATTAGAAAAATCAGCACTTAGTATTATAATTATTTGGTAAGATCTGCATGATTTGCAGTAGCTCATATATACTTGCATAAGGTAGTTTCCTCAGATCACAGAGTAGTTTTTGAAGAAAAGCTAATCCATAGTGATGTCAGTGTTCTCATATATTTTTTGAGAGGAAACTTTTGGCGAATTCAATACCAAATGTGGTCTTAGATTTGAAAGTAGCAGTTTAAGTTTGGTTCAGTGATACAGTAGTACCTCGAGATACGAAATTAATCTGTTCCGAGGCGCCCTTCGTATCATGAGTTTTTCGTATCTTGGACCACATTTTACATGTAAAATGGCTAATCCGTTCCAAGCCCTCCAAAAACACCCCAGTAAATTTCATAATAAAGCTAAATTGACCTATAAACAATGAAATACTACAACAATTTGGACCATTCAATACGTAACTTAACCCTTAAACGCCGAATGGACGTATTAAACGTCGAGTCAAAATGTCTCCCGTATGCTGAATGGACGTACCATACGTCAACTCAAACATTTTTTTTTTTAAATTCGCGGAAAAATACTTATTGGGCTACCAGCCAAAAGATTTTGAATCACGCGCCTTGGGGGATGCTGGGAGTTCACGGATCAAGGTGTTGTTTTGTTTACAATCGTTACGCAGGCGCGCAAGCGCGAATTTCTTTCTTGCCGCACTAAAAAGTATCTGTGACACATCTCTGAAATTATTTCGTCACTTTGACATAATTTTTGTACCATTTTAAATTAGCCGTTACATGGAGTATTATATATGGAAATGTTCGCATTTGTATGTAGAATACAACTAAAAAATGCTCATGATTGTAGCTTTCATCAGTTTTGAGATATTTTTATATAAATAACGATAAGTGCCAAAATTTCAACCTTTGGTCAACATTGACTCTACCGAAATGGTCAAAAAACGCAATTGTAAGCTAAAACTCTTATATTTTAGTAATATTCAATCATTTACCTTAATTCTGCAACTAATTGAAAGTCTCTAGCACAATATTTCGATTTATGGTGAATTTATGAACAAACTTTTTCCTTACGTCCGCGCGGTAACTCTTCCGAAATAAATCATACATGCGATTGTGGTAATGTTTGCACCATTTTAAAATTAGCTGTTACATAAAGTTTTATATATGAAAATGTGCGCAATTTCATGTGCACAATACAACTAAAAACAACCCATGGTTGTAGCTTTTATCAATTTTGAAATATTTTCATATAAAAAATGATAAGTGACAAATTTTCAACCTTCGGTCAAATTTGACTCTACCGAAATGGTCGAAAAACGCAATTGTAAGCTAAAACGCTTATATTCTAGTAATATTCAAGCATTTACCTTCATTTTGCAACAAATTGGAAGTCTCTAGCACAATATTTCGATTTATGGTGAATTTATGAAAAAAAATAACATTTTCTTTACGTCCGCGCGGTAACTCTTCCGAAAAAATCATACGTGCGATTGTGGTAATGTTTGCACCATTTTAAATTAGCCGTTACATAAAGTTTTATATATGAAAATGTGAGCAATTTCATGTAGAATACAACAATAAATAATTGAAGGTTGTAGCTTTTCTCATTTTTGAAATATTTGCATATAAATCACGATAAATAGAAAAAAACCACGTTCGGTCAACTTTGACTCTACCGAAATGGTCGAAAAACGCAATTGTAAGCTAAAACTCTTACAGTCTAGTAATATTCGGTCATTTATCTTCAACTTGAAACAAATTCGAAGTCTCTAGCACAATATTTAGATTTATGGTGAATTTAAAAAAAAACCTTTCCTTCCCTCCGCGCGCGGATTCTTTGCCACAAATCTCCGAAATGCGTACGTCCCATTCTCGGAATATTTGCTCCGTTTCATATTAGGCATTTCATAGAGTTTTATATTTGAAATTGTGCGCAATTTCATGTAGAATAAAACGAAAAATATTTGAAGGTTGTAGCTTTTCTTATTTCCGAAATAATTGCATATAAAAAATATATATATAAAAAAAATCGACATTCGGTCAACTTTAACTCGTCAGATATGGTCGAAAACTGCATTTTTAAGCTAATACTCTTACAGTATAGTAATATTCAATCATTTGTCTTCATTTTTAAAGAAATTGGAAGTACTCTAGGACAATTTTATTTATTTATTTGGTGGAATTTTTGAAAAAAATTTTTAAAAAAATTATTTGTGTTTACGTCCGCGCGTTACGAATTCATGCATTATTTTGTGATAATATTTTCTCTGTGTTGCTTTTATCGTTTTACAATGTGTTATATACCAAAATGATCACAATTTAGTGTACATTGCAACGAAAAAAAAGTAACTTGTAACCTTTAACCGTTTTGCGCACAGCGCGATTTGAATACAATTATATATGAAATTTTGTTTTTGCGCTGTCATATATCGCATTATTTATATATGATAATGATAATTTTTTTCATTTCTGATGGTTGCATCTAAACTTCAGCCAATGACAAAAAAAAGGAGCCAAAAATGAACTCTTCATCTTGAAAACTAAGCGCGCTGTGATTTTTTGAAAAACATATTTTTTCCGCTTCCGCGCTCACTCTGAAACACCTCCGGCACACGGGAGACATTTTTTTTTTTTACCGCTTCGGCGTTTAAGAGTTAATAATGAAAATGCAAAACCTGTAAATAAAGTTTATATTAACCCTCTTACGCCGAAGCTGTAAAAAAAAAAAAATTGTCTCCCGTGTGCCGGAGGTGTTTCAGAGTGAGCGCGGAAGCGGAAAAATATTTTTTTCAAAAAATCACAGCACGCTTAGTTTTCAAGATTAAGAGTTCATTTGGGGCCCCTCCCCTTTTTTGTCATTGGCTGAAGTTTAGTATGCAACCATCAGAAATGAAAAAATTATTCATTATCATATATAAATAATGCGATATATGATAGCGCAAAAACGAAATTTCATATATAATTGTATTCAAATCGCGCTGTGCGCAAAACGGTTAAAGGTAACAAGTTACTTTTTTTTTTGTTGTAATTTACACTAAATTGCGATCATTTTGGTATATAACACATTGTAAAACGATAAAAGCAACACAGAGAAAATATTATCACAAAATAATGCATGAATTCGTAACGCGCGGACGTAAACAGATATTTTTTTCAAAAATTCACCATAAATCTAAATATTGTCCTAGAGTCTTCCAATTTCTTTCAAAATGAAGACAAATGATTGAATATTACTATACTGGAAAAGTATTAGCTTACAATTGCAGTTTTTGATTATATCTGACGAGTTAAAGTTGACTGAATGCTAGGAAATTTTTTTATTTATATACCTTATTTTTTGTTTTATATGCAATATTTCGGAAATAAGAAAAGCTACAACCTTCAAATATTTTTCGTTTTATTCTACATGAAATTGCGCACATTTTCATATATAAAACTCTATGAAATGCCTAATATGAAACAGAGCAAATATTCCGAGAATGGTACGTACGCATTTCGGAGATTTGTGGCGGAGAATCCGCGCGCGGAGGGAAGGAAAGATTTTTTTTTTAATTCACCATAAATCTAAATATTTTGCTAGAGACTTCGAATTTGTTTCAAGATGAAGATAAATGACTGAATATTACTAGACTGTAAGAGTTTTAGCTTACAATTGCGTTTTTCGACCATTTCGGTAGAGTCAAAGTTAACCGAACGTGGTTTTTTTTCTATTTATCGTGATTTATATGCAAATATTTCAGAAATGAGAAAAGCTACAACCTTCAATTATTTATTGTTGTATTCTACATAAAATTGCGCACATTTTCATATATAAAACTTTATGTAACGGCTAATTTAAAATGGTGCAAACATTACCACAATCGCATGTATGATTTTTTCGGAAGAGTACTGCACGGACGTAAAGAAAATGTTATTTTTTTCATAAATTCCACCATAAATCGAAATATTGTGCTAGAGACATCCAATTTGTTGCAAAATGAAGGTAAATGCTTGAATATTACTACAATATAAGCGTTTTAGCTTACAATTGCGTTTTTCGACCATTTAGGTAGAGTCAAATTTGACCGAAGGTTGAAATTTTAGAAATTATCGTTATTTATATGAAAATATCTCAAAACTGATAAAAGCTACAACCATGGGTTGTTTTTAGTTGTATTGTGCGCACATTTCCATATATAAAACTTTATATAACGGCTAATTTTAAAATGGTGCAAACATTACCACAATCGCATGTATGATTTTTTTCGGAAGAGTTACCGCGCGGACGTAAGAAAAAAGTTTGTTCATAAATTCACCATAAATCGAAATATTGTGCTAGAGACTTTCAATTAGTTGCAAAATTAAGGTAAATGATTGAATATTACTAAAATATAAGAGTTTTAGCTTACAATTGCGTTTTTCGACCATTTCGGTAGAGTCAAAGTTGACCGAAGGTTGAAATTTTGGCAATTATCGTTATTTATATGAAAATATCTCAAAACTGATAAAAGCTACAATCATGAGTATTTTATTATTGTATTCTACATAAAAATGCGCACATTTTCATATATAATACTTCATGTAACGGCTAATTTACAATGGTACAAAAATTATGTCAAAGTGACGAAATAATTTCAGAGATGTGTCACAGATACTTTTTTAGTGGGCGGCAAGAAAGAAATTCGCGCTTGCGCGGCCTGGCGTAAGGATTTTAAACAAACAACACCTTGATCCGTGAACTCCCAGCATCCCCCAAGGCGTGTGATTCAAAAGTTTTAGGCTGGTAGGCCTATAAGTATTTTTCCGCGAATTTTAAAAAAAAACTTTTGTAAGTCGACGTAAAATACGTCCAGTCGGCACACGGGAGACAAAAAATGTCGACGTAAAATACGTCCATTTGGCGTAAGAGGGTTAGTGTACAAGAAATATTATTACTGTAACGTAAAATGTGGAAGCTTACCTTTCGAGTGAGGCTATCTCCGAAAGTTGCGGCAGATGAGGAGGAAGACAAACCGCAGATACGTACACTTAACTTTACGAAACAAAAAAATGTCAGAAAAACAAACTAAACTTTACAAAACACATTTACAAAATTGTAACATTTAACTTTACAAAAAACTTAAAATAAAATTTATTTTGTCTTTTTTTGATTTTTACATTTCTTTTTACTTTTTTATACTTTACGTAATTTCAATTTCTTCACCACCGAATGGATGCTAGTCCGTTTACGGAATTTTTCGAACCACCCATGAGAAGCCTTGAACTCTGGGGTTGCCGTTGATGTCCCCTCTCCACCGTCGTCTTCGGCTTGGGCAATCAAATCGCCGAAAATAGCGCTGGCCTTCTGGCAGATTGCCGTCTCAGTTATCGTATCGCCATCAATTTCTTTGTCCTCGATCCATACAAGAAGCAGCCTTTCCATTTCATTATGCACATGGCTCCTCTTGTTGGACAAAATAGTCACGCCCTTGGAAGGTGTAGCTGCTTTGATGGCTTCCTTCTGTTTAAGGATGGTGCCTATCGTCGACGGATTTTGGCCGTATTCCCTAGCGATCACACTCAACCGCAAGCCAGCTTCATACTTTTTTATTATCTCCATTTTTGTCTCCATAGAAAGCATTCTCTTCTTTCTGTGAACTTCAGCAACTTTCTTGGGACCCATAACTAATATGTACTGTACGTAATTAAGTTATGTATGTAGTACATATACTAATTAGGTTCTCACAACACGATAAAGTAGCACAACGAAATCACTAACGAATTTACGATACTAAACGAAATCGTTGGACCGAACGAATGCCGCATACGTAGGATAAAGTCTCGGGTGCGAAGTGGCCGAGCGAAGGTACGCCACCATGTAAGATGCATGATGGGAGGGATGCTGTCCAATAGGAGAAGATCTCATGGCTTGGCTAGCATCAGGAACCAATGGGAGAGCAGGAGGATGGTGGCGAGTCTACTAGAACTAAGATGGCGGCGCGCGGCACGAGTTTTCAAAAATTGTTTTATCGGGTGAATCTCGGACTTTCCTAGAACAACCTTTCGTTATCTGAAAACTTTTCGTATGTAGAGCAGTAAAATTTTTCGTGTCAGCTTTCGTATCTCGAGTTTTTCGTAGTTGAAGCCTTTCGTATCCAGGTACCACTGTATAATTGTAGTGAACAGTTATTTAATAGCTAACAATTGTTCCTTGAAATATGTTCATGTTTGTACTATTTAGTATGCACCTTTCCAGAAAAATTGCTTATATTTATATTCAGTAGTGCCTCAGGATATGAAATTAATCCGTTCAGAAGCGGCCTTCGTAACCTGATTTTTCTGTATCTCGAACCACGTTTTACATGTAAATTGCCTAATTCGTTCCAAGCCCTAAAAAAACACCACAATAAATTTTATAATAAAGCTAAATTGACCAATAAATAAATCAAAATACAACAATTTGGACCATTCAATGACTAGCATAACCATGACTGTGGAACTGTAAATAAAGTTGTAATTAGTGTGCAGGGTACAAGAAGTACTGTACATACATGTACGTACATATGTAGTAGTGTGGAACCTTACTTTTCGAGTGAGGCGATCTCTGAAAGTGGCGACAGAGGAGGACAAATGGCAGAAAACATGAGCACTTAACTTTACAAGACACATTTAAAAATGGCAGAAAACTTTAACACTAAACTTTATGAAACACATTAACAAATGACAGAAAACATTAACACTAAACTTTACAAAAAACTTAAAATTAAATTTCTCTTTTTTTGTCTTTTTATTTTTACATTTTTTTTTTACTTTTTTATACTTTACATTTTTTACAAAATTTCAATTTCTTCACAACTTTCAACTTTCTGTTTTTTCGTATCACTTGGATCTTCCTGTTTGCTTACTACTAAAGGCCTCTTTAAAAAATAAGTATCCAAGGAAGATTGCTTCTGCCTGCTTTTCACAATGTTCCTGAAACGACTCGGGCAAACGTCATCGAACTGCGCAATCATACGACCTGTGTAACCCTTTTCGGGGCGTGTCTTTTTTACAAATGATTGAACTTTATGAAAAGCAGCTAGAGCATCCTTAATTTCTGCCGTTGTCATAGGGTCCTCCTCCTCTTCCTCGTCACTGCTAGAGAACTCTTCTTGAATGACATTTTGTTGCATGGCCTCCAACTCCTTCAGGTCATCCGTCGTAAGCTCCTCTTGGTGCTCCTGGAGAAGGTCCAAGCGCAACGATCTCGTCAAGATCTGGTTGCGAGACAGTTTCAGGATCGTCAACAGTTTCTGAATCTGCATCAGCTTCGCTCACGTTGAATCCCTCGAAGTCTCGGGCGGATACAGCATCAGGTGAGAGTTTTCTCCACGAAGAATTCAAGGTTTGCCTCGAAACCTCCTGCCAAGCTTGATCGATGAGTTGGATGCATATGACAAACATTGAAATGCTCCTTCCCAAATTCACGCAAGGTGAGATTTGTGGTATCGGTGATGTTGAAACATCTCTTGAAAAGATGTTCGATATCACTGCTGGTCCATGGGCTGGAGGAGAGGGGTGGTGTTAGGCGGAAGATAAAGAACCTTTATAAAAGAATACTCCGATAGGATATCTTCCTCGAGGCCAGGAGGGTGAACAGGGCTATTGTCCAACAACAGTAGGCATTTCAGAGGGAGGCGCTTCTCTTCCAAGAATTTTTTCACTGTCGGGCTAAAACAGATTTACCCACTCGGTGAACAAGTCTCGTTACCCAGGCTTTCGCATTAGCCCTCCACATCACCGAAAGTTTCTCCTTTAGCACTTTGTGTGCCTTGAAGGCTCGAGGAGTCTCGTAATGATAGACAAGTATGGGCTTGACCTTACAATACCCACTGGCGTTGGAACAAAGTGCGAGCGTAAGCCTGTCTTTCATATGCTTATGCCTGGGTAGCTTCTTTTCTTCTCTTCCTCCGTGATGTATGTCCGACGAGGCATTTTTTTTTTCCAAAAAAGGCTAGTCTTGTCACAGTTGAAGACTTGCCAAGAACTGTGGCCTTCCTTGATTGTCATCTTGTTGGACGTCTTAATAAAGGCTTCAGCCGCTTTCATGTCTGAGCTGGCAGCCTCCCCATGCCGCACCACCGAATGGATGCCAGTCCGTTTACGGAATTTATCAAACTACCCCCGAGAAGCCTTGAAGTCTGGGGTTGGTGTCGATATCCCTTCTCCTCTGTTGTCTTCAGCCTGGGCAATCAGATCACCAAAAATAGCGCTGGCCTTGTGGGAGATTGCCGTCTCCGTTATCGTATCACCAGCGATTTCTTTGTCTTTAATCCATAGAAGAAGCAGCCTTTCCATCTCATCATGCACGTGGCTCCTCTTGTTGGACAAAATAGTCATGCCCTTGGAAGGTGTAGTTGCTTTGATGGCTTCCTTCTGCTTAAGGATGATGCCTGTTGTCGACGGATTTCGGCTGTATTCCTTAGCGATCACACTCAACCGCATGCCAGCTTCTTACTTCTTAATCATCTCCATCTTTGTCTCCATAGAAAGCATTCTCTTCTTCCCGTGGGACCCATGGCTAATTAAGTTAATTAAGTTCACACACAACACAATAAAGTATACAAGTACTAGAAAGCGAAATCACTAACATGAATTTGCGTTAACAAACGAAATACGTATATGTGAACGAACGAATTCCGCGTGCGTACGATAACGCTGATGCGACAAAGTGGCCAAAGGATGTTTTTGCGTAGAGGCATGATGGGATAGATGCTGACCAGTAGGAGAGCTGGATTTTACGGCGGTGACTAGCATCAGGAACCAATGGGAGAGTGGGAGGATGGTGGCGAGTCTACTGAGTTAGCGGCGCACGAGTTTTAAAATTGTTCTCAGTTGTCCGGGCGAATCTCGGACTTTACAGTACACCCTTTCGCAACCTGAATTATTTTTGTATACAGAAGCAAAAAATTCTTTGTCTTTGCTTACCTTTATGAATGAAATTTCTGCCGTTTCTATTTTTACGATTTGTGTCATCAGTTAATATAATTTGTTCTATTATTCTGGAGTTATATTAATTAAAGGTGGGTTATTATAGGTGGCACACTCAAGTATGAAATATCTATTGAACTGGTTAAGTCTGTTGTTTCTGTTATGTTCATGCTTGTGTTGCCAATAGTTAAATGTATTTTGTTCAGATGCTCTGGAAGTATGGAACTAGAATTGGGTTACTATAAGTAGTGCAATTCAACTGTGAAATACACCATCATTGATGTTGGGGAAATAAGGATACTTGTGCTGAATTGGATAGAACACTTCCTCGCCCAGAAATAGATTTTTCCTACGTCAAAATCCCTTTTTTGTTGCCATAAGTTTTCTAGGTTTCACATGCAGTTTTTTCCTTTGCCTCCTACTTTCTCAGTCAGGAGAAGCGCATACAAAAGTATAACCAGTGTATTTTTGTACTCAGTTTTTATAACTGCTTTGGCAACTATGCTTTAATAGCTAGAGGAAGGTAAAGATTATACTAGTTGAGTCAACATTTTTAGCATGACTAGAAGGTTGTGACTTGTGAAATAATTGCTTTAATTAGGTGATTTTTTTTTCTCAGGATTCTGCTGATCATCCTGATTTACCACAGCTCAATGTTATAATCTGCATTGTCGCTAGGTATTTCAGTCAAGAGGATCTTGCTGATGGATGAGATTCGTATGATGTGATGTGAAGTTCTGTATTAGGATTAGTGATTACAGTATGTTATCAATGTAATAAAAAATTTTCTGATTACATTTTAATTTCATAATCTTTGCACAGTCATCTCCCTTTATAAAGAAATCATCAGTTTGTAATAAGAATGTTTGAATTTTATACTCAAGAAATTTCATGGTAGACATATTTTTGTATTGCAGAAAAGGATTTCCATATTTTCTTGCTTTATTATACTTTGATCCTTTCTGCTTTATTGGACTGCTGTTATAGAGTATTTTACAAAAAGTTAACATTGAATGCTTTTGAAACAGCACCCTTCTCCAGAATCTTTTCAATAGAAAAAGTTAATGGATTACCCTAAGTATTTCCTGGAAGAAGTAAATCTGTATCTTCTTGTCATGTTCACGTTTAAAAGTTGGGTAGTATGGATGGTTTGGTCCTCCTAACCTTGGTTCTGGATGTGGGTGTTATGGTGGTGTGGCGTGGAGGTAGAATCCGAATACAGTGGACCCCTGTATTCATGTTCTCCAGATTTGCAGATTTCTCTTGGGAAAATTTCCCCGCATTATTCACGGAAAATTTGCCTATTCGCAGTATTTATCTGAGAAATATGCAGAATTTTTTTTTTTTTTTTTTTTTTTTTTTTTTTTTTTTTTTATCAATTTCATCATAAAATGCTCATTTTGTGATAAAACTTAAGAAAACCAAGTATAAAAATTTTTAGAGGGTTTTCCTTGAGTTTTTAATAACAAAATTGGCTGTTTTCAGCATTTTTATAGGGGTTCCAAATATTCACAGATTCTAACTATTCGCGGGGTCTGGTACACATCCCCTCTGAATACGGGTGACCACTGTACTTTGTTCTTTTATAGTTTTCTTCTTTGTTGTACCATTTCATAACCATTTTCTGTTGATTTGATTCAAATAAATTATCATGTTTGCTAAATCAACAAACTGATACTTTTTTTGTTTGATGGATATCTATTGGGAGATGCTATATTAAATTAGAAGGAAGTGCAAACCTTTCAACATGTTTATTGATGCATAAGCTGTGTTGCTTTTTTCATTTTGTGTTTTAACCACATTTAAGTTATTCGGAATGTGTTTTCTGGATACTATGGTACTGTATTTATTTTGTATAGTGTGTGAAGTTCTTGTTTAATTATGCTTAGTAATCACATTGAATAGGGATAAAAAGATACTAAATTTGGAAGGGAAGTAATTCTGTCAGTTATTCTCATGGAGGATTTATCAAGTTGAATATATGTTGTAAACTATATTGTTAAGTATGTATTTCATATAATTTTAATGTGGAGAGGGAAACTTTTATATTGATATGTAATTGAATATTTTATAGCTTTTTTATTCTGTATTGGCATTTTTCTAGTTCTCATAAGTTACCATGTTAATGAATTACAGATTTAAGTAAAGTGACAATGATTAAATAGATTGAATAGATTGACAGGTAAAGAAATCTTTTCCAATGCACTTGAATTTGTATAGCCTGAACTTTATCATTTATAAAAATTAATTTTTTCCAATGATGTGTTTTATGTTTTTCCCTAAAAATATAAGGTAACATTTTATATTTCTGGTTAGCCCATTCAAGAAATCCTGTTATGGTTGAAGAGATTGATGGAAATTTTTAGGCAGCCATTTTTGCCAGTTAAAAAGAATAATACTACATCCAATTAAGTTGATTTGAGATGAGGTGTTTTCCACAAAATGAAATTTTTTTAATTAAAGGGGAAATGAAAAAGCAACTTCCATTTTATACGTTGCAAGGCTGTAAAAAGTACATAAATCAATAAAAAGTACCAAATCACATGAGGAATGTTGAACTATATGAAATAATATAAGAGTTTTGTACATGAACTTCCTGACAGATATATACTTATCTAATAGTCTCCGACGTTCCCGACAGAATTTCAAATCTCGCGGCACACGCGACAGGTAGGTCAGGTGGTTCTACCTTACCCGCGCTGGGTGGCGGATGTACGAACCACTCCCGTAAGCTTGTCAGTTTTTTCTCTGTCGCGGGAACGATAACAACTGTTGTCGGTTCCTCTCGATAGTTTTTCGATTCTCGCTTGCCTGGAGTTAATTTGGACTTCTTTTTGGTGACGTATTCGCTTTGTTTTGGCTTGGCATACGCTGATTGGACCGGTTTGATTTTGAGTTTGATTTTCTTTAACGATGTCTGATCTAGAATCGGTAGTTAAAACTTCGGTGTTGTTTAGGGTTTGCGGTGAATGAAGGATGTAAGGTGAGGTTGCCGAAAGCTTCGGTAGACCCCCACCCCCACACGGTTTGCATGAAATGCAGGGGAATGATTGTGCGTTTGCTAACCCTTGTAGTGAATGTAAGGGATTGAATGAAGAAGATATAAGGCTCTCTCTTCTTATGTTAGGAAGTTGGAACGTGATAGAGTGCGTAAGGCTTCCTCTAGAAGTTCTAGCAGATCTAGAATGAGTGAGTTGGATGTGGATCCTAATAGTACTAACGTAGAATTAGAACCTTCTTCCCAAAGTTGCAGCCCCGGCTCCCCGCACCGAAGCCGGAGATTCGCCTTCGGAGGCGGCAGCTCTGAAAGCCAAGAATCGTTCTGTGGATCAGAAGATTCGTCAGTTGGAAGGTAAGGAGAGTGTTAGTGATCAGTTGCAGTGTCCCCAGTGTTGTGGAGGGTGGGTCTGACCGGCTTCATAGTGCCTCTAGGCCTAGACCTCTTCCAGACTCCCAGTTCCAGTGGAGTAGGAAAGTCGAAAGCCGCAGGAGGGCTAGGGAGAGCCCCCACCGGTCAGGCGTCCCCTCGGCAGATCCTGAAGTACGCTCCCAGGCTGCCTCGGATCGCTACAAGAAGGAGCTCCTACGCCAATGCTTCTCCTCTTCGTCGTCTCCTTCTCCGAAGAGAGGTTGGAACTCCCCGGATGCGTCGCGCCCGTTGAAGAGGGCTTGGAAGGCTCCCTGCAGTCCTTTGGCTTCTAGTCCGGAGGTTTTCCCGAAGAAGAATCGTCGGTGGAGGCGAAGAAACACAAGAAATCCTGTATCGTTCTTCTTCTCGCGATCCGCGCTCGGCGCCTGCTTCCGAGGAAGAATTAGAAGATTCTCCTACGAGAGTACTCGCGGGACTTCAAGCTCAGATCACGGCGCTAGCAGACTCTCTAGCAGTTAGATCACGTAGGAAGAAGGACGTTTCTCTTCCCATCAAGAGATCTAGGCGCCGCTCTTCAGAGGATCGTTCTCCTTCATATGGGGAGGTTTCGTATGAAGGTGGGGGCTCGCGTGAGCGCCCTCTGCTCGCGGGAGCGCCCTCACTCGCGTGAGCGCCCTCGCTCGCCTGGCTCTCTTTCAATTTCAAGGCGCCAAACATCGGTAGGACGCTCTATGGAGAAAGAAGTTTTTTCTCCAGATTGGATTCCCGCTTCCGGTAAGCGCACTGCACCTGAACTCATCACGCGATTTCTTCAACTCCCTCGCGTGAGACTTCTCCTCAGCAGCCTCAAGATTATAGAAGGCGCCCCTTATACAAGTAGGCGTTCTTTCTTCCAGATGTCACTCTCCTCGAGTGTCGGATCGTGACTTCTCTCCTGACAGGCATCTAGAGTCTGGTAGGAGTCGTGTGCATGATAGACGGCCTACTGTTAGCCGCTCCCCGCAAGGTAGGCGCCAAGAGCCTACTGCACATAGCTCTCCTAGTAGGCGCTTCGTCTCTTTTAAGGCGTCATACTCCTGTTATTTTTCTCCTAAGGGCAGACAACAAGATGTCTTTCAAGCGCCCTTCTCCGTGTAGGCGCTCTCCCGCTTCTAGGCGCACTTCTCCTGACCGTTTGTCTCTTGGTAGGCACCAGGAATCCCGGAAGCGCCCTTCTCCAAGTAGGCGCTCGTTAGTTTTGAAGCGCCCTTCTCCTGAATGTTACCCATCTTGTTAGACGTCAAGAGTCTCGCAAGCAGCCTTCTCCTAGTAGGCGCATTTCGCTTCCAGTCGAACTTCCGTTGATCGTACGCAACTGGACAGGTATGGAGAGCCGCGCAAGCGCTCTGCTCTCGATAGGCGCTCTTCTCCTGGCAGCCGCTCGCCCCAGGATAGGTGCATAGAGTATAGTAGGCGCTCGCCTCCTCGTAAGCGCCCTGCGGATGTTTCCGAGAATTCTCGGAGTAGGAGCCCTACCTCTCCTTCGGCTGAGATTCCGTATACCTCGAAGAGGGAGTCTCATCGTATACTTCCCAGATCTTCTCATCGTTCTCCAGTGGATGTGAACTCTTCTAAGAGAGGGCGTTCTCAACCTCGCTCAACTTTTTTTTCCTGCTAGGATCCCTTCGTCACCTAAGGATCTTCCGCGCTCGCCTCGACAAGACGTCCTAGAAGGTTCGGATGAGGAACCGAACACTTCTGCTGCTGTCTCTTTCTTACAAGAAGCTTACAGAGCTACTTTTACAAGTTTTTGGGGATTCCCTTACGCCTACGGCTCCTCCTTCTCCTCACTCACTTTTTTCAACGGCGAAGACAGCGAAGAGTTCTTCTTGTGTGAGGATGAAGCCAACTCTTTCTATGAAGAAGGCACTGAGGAGTTTTGGTTCCTGGATGGCTTCCAAAGAAGAAGCGGGGAAAACGATGTTCGCTTTTGCCTCCTTCGAACGTTATCAGGACGCAGCTGGTTTCTGGTACGAAACCAGTGGAGAGCCCTTAGGATTGGGTCTACCTCCGTCTTCGGTCCTGATTCGGATTTTTCGGCACTGGTAGATTCGACAAGGTGAACTGCCCTTAACTCTGCTAAGACGACTTGGCAATGAACGAATTGGATCAATTTGCTCAAAGGTATGTTTAGAGTGCTAGAAGTATTTAACTTCCTTGATTGGTCGTTGTGGGAGTCCTAGCCAAGAAAATTGAAGTGCCAGAGTCAATTTCACCAGATGATCTTATGTGTGTGTCTTGTATGGACAAGTCAGTAAGAGACGGAGCGAGGTGAAATCGCCTCCCTTTATGGGGCGGGGCCGGATCGTGAAGAAGAGGTCGGTTTTACTGTTCCTTCTTAACGAAGTCGGTCTCCATGCTCAGAGGTCTTCTTTGCTGTTTGCTCCTCTGTCTACTCAGTTGTTCCCGAAACATCGAGTGCAGGACATTTCGAGGTCACTTTCGGCCAAAGCCACCCAGGACCTTTTGGCACGTCGGCAAGAAAACCTCGCCCTTCCTTCCCTACCAAGGCTAAGAAGGAAAAGGCAAGTGTTCGAGAACCCTTTCGAGGGGCATCTTCATCAAGAACCTCTACGTTTAGAGGTCGTAGACCTTCAAGAAGGGGTAAGACTTTCGCCAAGTCTGTTAAAGCCCCCCAAACCCCCAAATAATTGCAAGTCCTTCAAACAACGGTGGGCGCCAGACTCTTAGAGTTTGCAGAAGTCTGGGCCCAAAAGGGGCGGATCCTTGGACCCTTTCTATTTTTGAGGAGAGGTTACCTCATCCCTTTCGTCGAAAGACCTCCCTTGACGACCATCCCAAGGGAACTGACGGCCAGGTACAGAGGACCCCATCATGAATCAAGCTCTCCATCTAGCAGTAGATCAGATGCTGGAGAAGGGGGCTATCGAAACTAGTGACAGACCATCATTCATCGGGCTTCTACAACCGCCTTTTCCTAGTTCCGAAGTCCTCAGGGGGATGGAGACCGGTGTTTGGATGTCAAGCGCCCTGAACTTCTTACGTAGAAAAGAAGAAGTTCACGATGGAAAGCCTTCATCAGTGCTGGCAGCGCTTCGTCCAGGGGACTGGATGGTTTCCTTGGATTTTCAGGACGCTTACTTCCACGTACCGATCCATCCTTCCTCGAGGAAGTTTCTCAGATTCATGATGGGGGGGAAAATTTTCAGTTCAGGGCTCTGTGTTTCGGCCTCTCGACGGCCCCTCAAGTGTTCACGGGGATTTTGAGGAATGCTCAATGGCTTCATTTGAAAGGGGTGAGGATATCCATGTACCTCGACGATTGGCTAATAAGGGCCAATTCAGAAGATCGTTGTTTGAAGGACTTACAAGTAACTTTAGAATGACGAAGGCTTTGGGACTTCTCGTCAATTTCAAGAAGTCATCACTAATTCCCGAGCAAGAGTGTGTGTATCTCGGGATACAGATGAACTCTCTGAGTTTTCGGGCTTTTCCCTCGCAGGAAAGGATAGCCCGAGGATTCGAGAGAGTAACAACCTTCTTAGGAAAGAAGTATGCACAGTGAGGGAGTGGATGAGTCTGCTGGGGACACTCTCCTCTCTGGAGCAATTCGTTTCCCTAGGAAGGTTGCACCTGAGACCGCCTCCAATTCTTTCTTCATCGGAATTGGAGTCGTCGTTCTCAGGATTTGACGTTCTCCCCTGTCGTTATCCCAGGACATCAAGAAACATCTCTTATGGTGGACAGATCCCAACCTCTTTGCGAAGGACTGTCTCTTCAATCACAGACCCCCAACCTGGTGTTGTTCTCCGACGCGTCGGACATGGGGTGGGGTGCAACTCTGGGAACCAACGAAGTGTCAGGTACCTGGGTGGGGGACCAGGTAGCCTGGCACATCAACAGAAAGGAGTTGATGGCTGTGTGGTTGGCTCTGAAGGCTTTCGAGCCCAAAGTCAGAAGATCGGTAGTGCAGGTCAACGCGGACAACACTACAGCTCTGGCATACATCAGGAAACAGGGGGGACGCATTCCTTCTCCCTGTACGAGACAGCAAGAGACCTTCTTCTGTGGGCAGAAGAAAGAGGAATCAAGCTTCTCACCAGGTTCGTGCAGGGAGAAAGGGGAGTAAGAGCAGATCTCCTCAGCAGGAAAGATCAGGTCCTTCCCACAGAGTGGACCCTTCATCTGGATGTATGCCAGAGCCTGTGGAAGTTATGGGGCAGGCCACACATAGACCTCTTTGCCACGTCAAAGAACAAGAGGCTGGATCCTTACTGCTCTCCGATATCGGATCCAGAGGCAGTAGCAATAGATGCTCTTCTTCTAGACTGGAACGGACTCGACGTCTACGCGTTTCCCCCCTTCAAGATCCTGGGGCTAACTATCAAGAAGTTCGTAGAGTCCGATTCAACGAGAATGACCTTAATCGCTCCCTTTTGGCCGGCCCAAGAATGGTTCACAGAGGTACTGGAATGGTTGGTGGACCTTCCAAGATCGCTCCCGCTAAGGAGCGATCTACTCAGACAACCCCACTTCGACAGGTACCACAAAAATCTCCTCGCTCTCAGTCTGACTGGTTTCAGACTGTCCAAAGTTTGGTCAGAGCGAAAGGCTTTTCAGCAGCAGCTGCTAAAGCAATCGCAAGAGCGAGGAGACCTTCCACCTTGCGTGTATACCAGTCAAAGTGGGATGTCTTCAGACGTTGGTGCAAGAGGAAGAACATTTCCTCTTCAGTACCTCTGTGACCCAAATTGCGGATTTCCTTATTTTCCTCAAAGAAGAATGTCATCTGGTTGTGTCAACTATTAAGGGATACCGCAGTATGTTGGCGGCGGTATTTCGGCATAGAGGCTTAAATATATCCGATGATAAGGACCTGCATGATCTTATTAGATCATTTGAAACCATTAAGCGTCCTCATGTAGTACCGAACTGGAATCTAGACTAGTCCTACAATTCCTTGGATCGTCTAGATTCGAACCTCCTGGCTTAGCCTCTTTCAAGGACTTGACGAAGAAGGGCTATCTTCCTTTTGGCCCTAGCTACAGCTAAAAGAGTGAGTGAGCTCCAAGCTATTGAGGGCAATGTAGGGTTTAAGGAAGATTCTATGGTATGTTCGTTTCTTCCAAGTTTCCTTGCAAAGAATGAAAAACCCATCACGCCCTTGGCCCAGGAGCTTTGAAGTTCGTAGTTTATCTTTTCTAGTAGGGGAAGAGCCTGAAAGAACTCTTTGCCCTATGAGAATTGAAGTGAGTTCCACCTTAAGAGGAAGGAACAACTTAAGGCTAATCAAGATGTACTTTGGTGCTCCGTAAAGGACCCCACTCGGCCCATGTCGAAGAATGCTCTTTCCTTTTTTCTGAGAAGCCTTATTACAGAGGCACATGTTGCCTGTAAGGAAGATCAGTTTAGACTACTGAAAGTGAAAGCTCACGAGGTGAGAGCCATCGCAACTTCGCTTGCATTCAGAAAAAATATGTCTGTGCGGAACTTGATGGAGGCGACTTTTTGGAGATGCCAATCGGTTTCGCAAACCACTACCTACGTGATGTAAAAATCACATATGATAAATGCTTCGCCTTGGGTCCTTTCGTATCGGCGGATTCGGTGCTGGGGCAGGGAGCTGAAACTTATCCTGTGTAAATTTTTTATATGTTACCCTATATTTTATATTGTTGTTTTTTGGTTGTCTGAAAGAGGTTGCAGGAGGCACCTCTTTTTGCCGTAATATTAACCCTTTGTATTTTGGTTTAGGTGGTCTGGTGGGTTTTGGCTCCTTGCAGAGGTAGTGGTAAGGATCTGTTAGGTAAGCGGACAAGGTCCCTCTAACAGCATCCGACTTGGATTCTACCACAATAGGGGATCACATATCCCAGTGGTAGATCCGAGAGTCTTTCAGCATCAGGTCACGTCCTAGCTGTAGCTCTCCAGGCAATGCAGACTCAGAGATAGTATCTATGAAGTCTTCATCCTGAAAAGGTGAGAACCAAGGTTTTTATATCCTACAACATTAGTTGTTTCCCGTCTTACCTGTATTATTGAGCTGTCTCTTACCCTCCACCAAGGGTGCCAATCAGCTAAGTATATATCTGTCAGGGAAGTTCATGTACAAAAATGATATGTTAAACTACAATAAAGTTTTGTACATACTTACCTGGCAGATATATCGATTAATGGCCCACCCAGCCTCCCCTCAGGAGACAGGTGGAAGAGAAAAATCTGACAAGCTTACGGGAGTGGTTCGTACATCCGCCACCCAGCGGCGGGTAAGGTAGACCACCTGACCTACCTGTCGCGTGTGCCGCGAGATTTGAAATTCTGTCGGGAACGTCGGAGACTATAGCTAAGTATATATCTGCCAGGTAAGTATGTACAAAACTTTATTGTAGTTTAACAATATCATATTTACTTCATGAAATCATTTACTACTATAAAGATGTTGACAATATTTTGTTATGTACTTACATGTCGTTTGGCTGCAGTTTACACTGCACAATGTATATATTGATTTGAGTCCAACTTTCAATCAACCATAACAAACAGAAATCAATGAAAAGGGCCAAATCACTTAAAAACAAATATTAGAAATACAAAATAATATTCATGTATAGTAAAATAATGTATTTACACAATAAAACCGTTCAAAAGCTTCAAAGTCTAAAAAGTATTGTTGTAATACGTGATATTCAACTTCTAGTGTTCTGCCACTTGACAGTATTAGTTCTTGGAAGTGAATTCAAAATGTGCTTGCATGCCTGTTATTTGCAGTGTCTTATTTGAAGTAGTGCCATGGTTTTGGAGAAAGTTTCTAGTGCTATTCTGTTGGAACAGCTTATTTCTCTTTGGATTGAATAGCAAACTCATCAGCTTATTCTATAAGACAGCTGTTGATTCAGGGAAAAGTGTTTTCTTTGTTTGAAGACCTCAAGAAGTTACTTGGTGAGGAAGACAGAATTCAAGGAAAGGTCAGGATGGTTTGTGCAGTTCAAACAGCGATCCAAGTCGAAAGTGTATCAGCTGGGGAAATGGCAGCATCCTAATTCCCTGCCATGTTTGTAAAGATTACCAAGGAGAAGCAGTTATTTTCCAGAACAAATGCTTTTTGTGGGCCAGACCTTTCTTTATGGGAATAAAATACTATACCAGTCATTCGTCACCAAGGTAATACCAGGCTTCAAGGTTGCAAAAGACTGTTTGACCCTTTTGTTGGGAGGCGGTTGCACAGGTGACTTTTAAGCTAAAGTTGTAGAAGATGTATCACGGAGAATCTTTTTGGGTTGAATACTGTTACCAAAAAACTTTTCCTGTTGTATAAAAGTCAAATCCCAAGGCTTAGGTGACAGTCATTATTTTTGAGAATTGGTTCTTTGACTACTTTGTACCAGCGGTGAGAAATATTACAAGGAAAAGGTAGCTCCTTCAAGATTCTTATTTTGGACAGTGCTCCTGGCAACCCACAAAGTATTGTTGATTTTCATCTGAATATCTTTGTTGTTTACCTACCTCCCAGGGCTCATTGCCATTTTCAAGTAATAACACTTTCAGTGAACATTTAAGTAGGTAGTAGATGCAAGGAATATGAATCTCAGATTAACAAACCCTGTATGTAGTTTGGAAGGAGTACAACATCTACAAGACATATGAATAGAAATGCCACTGGGAGGGAAATTTCATCCATAGGTGTGAAAAGCACCTGGCAAAAGCTGTTCTCTCGATTTCTTCATGATCTCAAGGGCTTCGCCAAGGTGGACATGAATAAAACCTTTGTGACATTGAGCAGTGGGCTCAAAATGGACTTAGATGAGGAGGCTATTGTCTTGTTATTTGTAACAGACAAGCAGCCACTGATGAACAGTGAGCTTTGCTCACATTGCCAAAGCCCTTGCACTGTTTGAGAAGCTGGGCCTTGATGCTGAATGCTTTGTTATGGTAATGAGGGAAATTCAAGACTCAGTTTCTTGCTGGATAATTTTGGATCAAAGAAGCAACAGAGTTCAGGGTACTTGCTACAGGTTCTTACTACTTATTAATCCAAATGAATAAGAAATGAAACCCTCCACATCATTTATGTAGTTTCATCCTTTTCTTTTAACTTTCTTCTCCAGCCCATCAAGCACACTGATGTCACTCGTCAGTTAGGTGTACCCACATATTTGTTTTATTTTTCATATTCTTAAACTAGTATGTAAGTATATTTTTACTGTATGAAAATGACAGCAAAATATTCAACTATCTAATGACTTGCTGTACTTTACAGTATAAGCGATGATTTGAGGTTGTGTTTACTATATATGTAGTATGGTATACATGTAATTTTTTGTCTGAAAAAGGAGCAGTAAAGAATGTGAAAGTTCTAACTATATATCTGTTTGTTAAATGCCAGCTCTGTTATGCCCAATTTTTGTAGCTGCACTCTCGTGGGAGGATGAAAGAGGCTAGCTTTACTTCTAGTCAAGGCAGAATTTTGTTGCCTCAACATGAGTGAAATGGGATGGAGCAAAAACTTATTCTTACAAAATTTTTTATTTTTGCTCTTTTCACACAAATTTGCTCCAATTATCATCACACCAAAATAATTATCAGAGTAGAATTCCACATACGTAGTGTTTTGAGTTTTTTATGATATTTATAGCAGGTTGGCCAAGGCATGGCCACCTATTGCAATACTACCACTTGAGAGATATAAGATCCTTTCAAGGGTTTGACCAGACAGTTAGATGTTGGATACTATTTCTATTTAATGAGAAGAAATTGTAACTGCTCTGGGGCTACTTCAAGGGTTGATGAATCATGCAGATGGTTCTTCCAAAATCAAAGTATGTATTGTGATTTAGTCTTGGATAGTAACATGATGTAACTGTTCAGTGGCTGTTTCAGGGGTTGATGAATCATCTAGGAGTAGGCCCTCCCAAAATCAGACCAATGTGACTTAGCCTTTTTAATAATAATAACTTCAAGGGTTAATGAATCATCTAGGAGAAGGCCCTTCCAAAATCAAAACATTGTGCCTTCGTCTTGGCTAGTGATTATAGTCTCTATACTAAGGGTACCTACACTTGGTACACTTTATTTTCAGTTTGATTTTCCTCTTGTTTTTCTATGGTGTTTTGAACAGGCTTCATAGAGGAGCCAAAGATGCTTGGGTGCTTATCATTTTACATATTTGCATAATGCCTTGTTAGTATTTAATTTTAATTAATGGCATACCTTGGATTAAAAGTTCAGACTTCATTTAAATCATATCAGATTACTGTTTTTAGTTTTATTAAACTGAATTAGGATAGTGAGAGGTACAATGTGTTCCTTTTCTTTCATAAGGAAATAAATGATGCATTTCATCATGAATTGCCATTGCTTGGCTTCCAGCCTAAATTTAGTATTTCCATTCCATTTACAGTACGTATTATGAAGTGAGTTTTTCAAGGAGTGATTCATGTTTAGGGTTAGCCAGTGATATTGAAGAGAGATGGAGTATTTGTCATCACAGTCCTCTACAAGATTGTCTTCGCTGTTGTTCACTTGAATATAAGGTTGTAATGTTATTCGTCTGTGAGCTCTGCTGGGAAGGTGATGCAAACCATATTGTTGTTTAAGTCATCTACGAGCTGCCACTTGACTCCAATTCTTATCTGTAAAACATGAAGATTATGTATTACTGTAGTTACTGTTTAAGTAAATGAGGAGAGATAGCATACATCAAAGTCTCAGTTCTGTAGCAGAAATATAGTGTAGATCTGTTTGTCATTTTAGTGATGAGAAAGTCATTATTTCAGTGAAGGAAGAGATAGAGCTCTGGAAATGTAGGAATTCAGAGAGTTCTAGACTCTAAGAGGATAACGAGTCATACAGTGGGGAGGCAAGGATACAGAATTTTGAAGCAGAAGCTGGGTTAGTACTTCAACAGACTGCTCAGCACTAATTTGTATGAAGGATGATATAAGAAGGAAAGTGTACACTAAGTATGGCCGGCCCCCTATGCACACACACATGTATGAATTGAAATGTTGCAAAGCTGATGATCTAAACATTTCCACTTCATTGGGACAGGCTTAGCCAGGTCTGTAACATGATTTCTTCATTAACTGTATGAGAGAGTTCCCGAATTTTAATGTTCTATGATTGTAGTAAAATCTGAATGATTATTAAGGAGATAGTAGAAAGAGCAGTCTTGGTGGCACTGCATAGTAAAGGTGCTGTTGCATTCCACATGATAAATGTAATTACCTCAATCTTTAGATATACTGCATGTGAATGGCTGGAACTAAGAAAAAGTAAAAAGACCTTGGATGGGGAGAAAGTTGTGGAAGAACGGGAACACGGAACACTACCAAATAACTGGAAAAACCCATATGTTCCACCAAAAAGCTGGTTAAAGTAAATGTCTTTTAAAAAATCCAGCGGAGAATAAATAGTGAAGGCGGGATTTCAACAAACACTTAGAGGCTAAGCATGACAGCCATCTTGTGAACTTAGTTTAAATCCATTCAGATCAAGGAAGGATGCTGTCACCTTCGTAGCACTTTTTGTCCTTAAGGATTTTTCAGTATATACTTTGTAAATGATTAAGAAGAGGAATCAGGTTGGTCAGATGTTTATTGGCACCTATACTCGTTTTGGTACTGGCCAAAGAATGGTACTTTACAAGTGAATAGCAGACATGCTACCATCCAAGTGAAAGCAAAGGAAAGTATATTAGGGGTTTTGATATGGTTTCATTTAAGATGCCAGGTAGAATTTTAAATGGGAAAGGTCATCATACTTTTTATGTGTAAGAGTAATTTCTCGTAGATTTGAAAAAAAAATGGAAGCGAGGTATAAAGGGTGTTTATCGCTGCTAGAATATTGAAAGCCTGTTTTGATATAGGGATTGTAAATTTCAAAGAAAAATTTAACTAGGAATATATCATTACACCAAATTATGTTTGTTCCTGCAGCTGCTAGTAGTACTGGAGTGGATGGAAAAAATATGCACGTATAGAAGAGGACTCCATGGTTAGCTTAAAATTTAAAAACTAGGAAGAGTATTTTGTGCAGTTTGTCAGAGAAACTTAGAATTTACCTGCTTGCAAAAATAGCAAGCAGTATATCATTACAATTTTAACAAAATGATACACTACTGAAGTGAAAAGATTGTGATAAAAGAAAAAGGTTGTCTGAAAAAATGATGAACAAAAATTTATTAACTTATGGTGCCTTATATACAAAAAACAAAAAATTGTATGTATGGCAAAATTGAAATAACTTTTTAAGGTATTCCACGTGATTTTTTTAAGAGTAAAGAAGGAATAGCGAGTGATAAAACTTGAATGGAATGTTTGCCTTTGCAGGTCAGAGTACAAATAACTTTTTCAGGTGTTTGCAAACAATTAAACACATCAGCATTTGCCCATTGCTGAATAACCACTGGCTCCATGCAACATAAAAACACCATATAAAAAAACAAACATCAGCATTTAGTTGCAGCAGGACAGTGAACTGGATTTTATTGGTTTATTAATGGACAGCATTATAAACAAGATCTGATGACTGTTGTAAATACATAGTTGTAAAACAAAGAAATAAGTGAAGCGAATAAATTATTTATGAGCTTCAAGATATTAAAGCAAGTTTGTATCCAAGAACAAATTAGAATATAGAAGTTTAATGCATGGATATTGAAATAATTGCATGTTATTCAGTGCATCAGCTTTAGAAATAGGTTAATAATAGTACTATGCATTGTATTTTATCTAGGCAAATGACAATATTAGATGTGTCTTCTGTGCCAGGATTAAGAGCTGATGTTAAAAAGTTATGGCTTTGTTGGTATGATAATGGGCATAAAATATTCGACTTAGTAAAATGCACTTGCCTTTGGGTAATTTTGCTGAACTGGCAGCTCTGCTACATATGTCTGAATACTGCCTGGAAGGAGTGGACACAACAGCCCAGAATTCTTACAACCATTACTTTCAGGGATTGCAAAGGGAATTGGTATGATGTTTGCTAAGAGTCCATGAACAACAGGCTGCAGTCTTGTTGTGCTCCTTGCTGGAAAATAAATGGACATGTAACAGCAATTAAGGAATGTCATATGTCTTTGAAGTTAGTTGTTTCATGAATCTCTGAATTTTTATTATGTTAGTTATCTTATGACACTGATTTTACATCCCCTATTTTCTGGAGAATACCTCAAATGAGAGAGGTGAAACCCCAGTGTAAACATCTATTTTTGCAGAGCTTGTTAGCTGTTTTACTTCTAACAACGACATTGAAATGCGTTAATAAAGCATTTACGTAGTATCTTTTCTTGCATTTTATAGGGAGTGAATAATAAATATTACAAGGAAATACTTAAGACTGATCTTCAAAAAAGGAATTAGAAATCGACTGAATGACATGCACCTCAAAGTTCCTTTGATTCTTATGAA